>NW_027314964.1:0-123175 GCF_023375885.2 Dermacentor andersoni
CACACGCGAGACAGATCCGCGCACGCATTTGTGCGAAAACGCGTTTTAAGCATGCACATGCATCTTTTGGTAGACGCGGATGAAGTTTTCTGCAAAACCACAAGATGTGCATGCAAATGGTGCTTTTTGCAGAACGCGCACGTGGATTTCTACCAAACGACGCGCTAAGCATGCCGATGCTGCTCTTTTTAGCACCCGCGCACGCATTTGTGCGAAAACGCGTTTTAAGCGTGCACATGCATCTTTTGGTAGACGCGGATGATGTTTTCTGCAAAACCACAAGATGTGCATGCAAATGGTGCTTTTTGCAGAACGCGCACGTGGATTTCTACCAAACGACGTGCTAAGCATGCCGATGCTGCTCTTTTTAGCACCCGCGCACGCATTTGTGCGAAAACGCGTTTTAAAGCATGCACATGCATCTTTTGGTAGACGCGGATGAAGTTTTTCTGCAAAACCACAAGATGTGCATGCAAATGGTGCTTTTTGCAGAACGCGCACGTGGATTTCTACCAAACGACGTGCTAAGCGTGCCGATGCTGCTCTTTTTAGCACCCGCGCACGCATTTGTGCGAAAAACGCGTTTTAAGCATGCACATGCATCTTTTGGTAGACGCGGATGAAGTTTTCTGCAAAACCACAAGATGTGCATGCAAATGGTGCTTTTTGCAGAACGCGCACGTGGATTTCTACCAAACGACGTGCTAAGCATGCCGATGCTGCTCTTTTTAGCACCCGAGCACGGATTTGTGCGAAAACGCGTTTAAGCATGCACATGCATCTTTTGGTAGACGCGGATGAAGTTTTCTGCAAAACCACAAGATGTGCATACAAATGGTGCTTTTGGCAGAACGCGCACGTGGATTTCTACCAAACGACGTGCTAAGCATGCCGATGCTGCTCTTTTTAGCACCCGCGCACGCATTTGTGCGAAAACGCGTTTTAAGCATGCACATGCATCTTTTGGTAGACGCGGATGAAGTTTTCTGCAAAACCACAAGATGTGCATGCAAATGGTGCTTTTTGCAGAACCCGCACGGGGGGATTTCTACCAAACGACGTGCTAAGCATGCCGATGCTGCTCTTTTTAGCACCCGCGCACGCATTTGTGCGAAACGCGTTTTAAGCATGCACATGCACCTTTTGGTAGACGCGGATGAAGTTTTCTGCAAAACCACAAGATGTGCATGCAAATGGTGCTTTTTGCAGAACGCGCACGTGGATTTCTACCAAACGACGTGCTAAGCTTGCCGATGCTGCTCTTTTTAGCACCCGCGCACGGATTTGTGCGAAAACGCGTTTTAAGCATGCACATGCATCTTTTGGTAGACGCGGAAGAAGTATTCTGCAAAACCACAAGATGTGCATGCAAATGGTGCTTTTGCCAGAACGCGCACGTGGATTTCTACCAAACGACGTGCTAAGCATGCCGATGCTGCTCTTTTAGCACCCGCGCACGCATTTGTGCGAAAAACGGCGTTTTTAAGCATGCACATGCATCTTTTGGTAGACGCGGATGAAGTTTTCTGCAAAACCACAAGATGTGCATGCAAATGGTGCTTTTTGCAGAACGCGCACGTGGATTTCTACCAAACGACGTGCTAAGCATGCCGATGCTGCTCTTTTTAGCACCTGCGCACGCATTTGTGCGAAAACGCGTTTTAAGCATGCACATGCATCTTTTGGTAGACGCGGATGAAGTTTTCTGCAAAACCACAACACGTGCATGCAAATGGTGCTTTTTGCAGAACGCGCACGTGGATTTCTACCAAACGACGTGCTAAGCATGCCGATGCTGCTCTTTTTAGCACCCGCGCACGCATTTGTGCGAAAACGCGTTTTAAGCATGCACATGCATCTTTTGGTAGACGCGGATGAAGTTTTCTGCAAAACCACAAGATGTGCATGCAAATGGTGCTTTTTGCAGTACGCGCACGCGGATTTCTACCAAACGACGTGCTAAGCATGCCGATGCTGCTCTTTTTAGCACCCGCGCATGGATTTGTGCGGAAAACGCGTTTTAAGCATGCACATGCATCTTTTGGTAGACGCGGATGAAGTTTTCTACAAAACCACAAGATGTGCATGCAAATGGTGCTTTTTGCAGAACGCGCACGTGGATTTCTACCAAACGACGTGCTAAGCTTGCCGATGCTGCTATTTTTAGCACCCGCGCACGCATTTGTGCGAAAACGCGTTTTAAGCATGCACATGCATCTTTTGGTAGACGCGGATGAAGTTTTCTGCAAAACCACAAGATGTGCATGCAAATGGTGCTTTTGGCAGAACGCGCACGTGGATTTCTACCAAACGACGTGCTAAGCATGCCGATGCTGCTCTTTTTAGCACCCGCGCACGGATTTGTGCGAAAACGCGTTTTAAGCATGCACATGCATCTTTTGGTAGACGCGGATGAAGTTTTCTGCAAAACCACAAGATGTGCATGCAAATGGTGCTTTTTGCAGAACGCGCACGTGGATTTCTACCAAACGACGTGCTAAGCATGCCGATGCTGCTCTTTTTAGCACCCGCGCACGCATTTGTGCGAAACGCGTTTTTAAGCATGCACATGCATCTTTTGGTAGACGCGGATGAAGTTTTCTGCAAAACCACAAGATGTGCATGCAAATGGTGCTTCTTGCAGAACCGCGCACGTGGATTTCTACCAAACGACGTGCTAAGCTTGCCGATGCTGCTCTTTTTAGCACCCGCGCACGCATTTGTGCGAAAACGCGTTTTTAAGCATGCACATGCATCTTTTGGTAGACGCGGATGAAGTTTTCTGCAAAACCACAAGATGTGCATGCAAATGGTGCTTTTGGCAGAACGCGCACGTGAATTTCTACCAAACGACGTGCTAAGCATGCCGATGCTGCTCTTTTTAGCACCCGCGCACGCATTTGTGCGAAAACGCGTTTTTAAGCATGCACATGCATCTTTTGGTAGACGCGGATGAAGTTTTCTGCAAAACCACAAGATGTGCATGCAAATGGTGCTTTTTGCAGAACCCGCACGTGGATTTTCTACCAAACGACGTTGCTAAGCATGCCGATGCTGCTCTTTTTAGCACCCGCGCACGCATTTGTGCGAAAACGCGTTTTAAGCATGCACATGCACCTTTTGGTAGACGCGGATGAAGTTTTCTGCAAAACCACAAGATGTGCATGCAAAATGGTGCTTTTTGCAAAACGCGCACGTGGATTTCTACCAAACGACGTGCTAAGCTTGCCGATGCTGCTCTTTTTAGCACCCGCGCACGGATTTGTGCGAAAACGCGTTTTTAAGAATGCACATGCATCTTTTGGTAGACGCGGAAGAAACTATTCTGCAAAAACCACAAGATGTGCATGCAAATGGTGCTTTTGCCAGAACGCGCACGTGGATTTCTACCAAACGACGTGCTAAGCATGCCGATGCTGCTCTTTTTAGCACCCGCGCACGCATTTGTGCGAAAACGCGTTTTAAGCATGCACATGCATCTTTGGTAGACGCGGATGAAGTTTTCTGCAAAACCACAAGATGTGCATGCAAATGGTGCTTTTTGCAGAACGCGCACGTGGATTTTCTACCAAACGACGTGCTAAGCATGCCGATGCTGCTCTTTTTAGCACCTGCGCACGGATTTGTGCGAAAAACGCGTTTTAAGCATGCACATGCATCTTTTGGTAGACGCGGATGAAGTTTTCTGCAAAACCACAAGATGTGCATGCAAATGGTGCTTTTGGCAGAACGCGCACGTGGATTTCTACCAAACGACGTGCTAAGCATGCCGATGCTGCTCTTTTTAGCACCCGCGCACGCATCTGTGCGAAAAACGCGTTTTAAAGCATGCACATGCATCTTTTGGTAGACGCGGATGAAGTTTTCTGCAAAACCACAAGATGTGCATGCAAATGGTGCTTTTTGCAGAACGCGCTCGTGGATTTCTACCAAACGACGTGCTAAGCATGCCGATGCTGCTCTTTTTAGCACCCGCGCACGCATTTGTGCGAAAACGCGTTTTTAAGCATGCACATGCATCTTTTGGTAGACGCGGATGAAGTTTTCTGCAAAACCACAAGATGTGCATGCAAATGGTGCTTTTTGCAGAACGCGCACGTGTGGGATTTCTACCAAACGACGTGCTAAGCATGCCGATGCTGCTCTTTTTAGCACCCGCGCACGGATTTGTGCGAAAACGCGTTTTTAAGCATGCACATGCATCTTTTGGTAGACGCGGATGAAGTTTTCTGCAAAACCACAAGATGTGCATGCAAATGGTGCTTTTGGCAGAACGCGCACGTGGATTTCTACCCAACGACGTGCTAAGCATGCCGATGCTGCTCTTTTTAGCACCCGCGCACGCATTTGTGCGAAAACGCGTTTTAAGCATGCACATGCATCTTTTGGTAGACGCGGATGAAGTTTTCTGCAAAACCACAAGATGTGCATGCAAATGGTGCTTTTTGCAGAACGCGCACGTGGATTTCTACCAAACGACGTGCTAAGCATGCCGATGCTGCTCTTTTTAGCACCCGCGCACGCATTTGTGCGAAAACGCGTTTTAAGCATGCACATGCATCTTTTGGTAGACGCGGATGAAGTTTTCTGCAAAACCACAAGATGTGCATGGAAATGGCGCTTTTTGCAGAACGCGCACGTGGGATTTCTACCAAACGACGTGCCTAAGCTTGCCGATGCTGCTCTTTTTAGCACCCGCGCACGGATTTGTGCGGAAAACGCGTTTTAAGCATGCACATGCATCTTTTGGTAGACGCGGATGAAGTTTTTCTGCAAAACCACAAGATGTGCATGCAAATGGTGCTTTTGGCAGAACGCGCACGTGGATTTCTACCAAACGAGCGTGCTAAGCATGCCGATGCTGCTCTTTTTAGCACCCGCGCACGCATCTGTGCGAAAACGCGTTTTAAGCATGCACATGCATCTTTTGGTAGACGCGGATGAAGTTTTCTGCAAAACCACAAGATGTGCATGCAAATGGTGCTTTTTGCAGAACGCGCTCGTGGATTTCTACCAAACGACGTGCTAAGCATGCCGATGCTGCTCTTTTTAGCACCCGCGCACGCATTTGTGCGAAAACGCGTTTTTAAGCATGCACATGCATCTTTTGGTAGACGCGGATGAAGTTTTCTGCAAAACCACAAGATGTGCATGCAAATGGTGCTTTTTGCAGAACGCGCACGTGGATTTCTACCAAACGACGTGCTAAGCATGCCGATGCTGCTCTTTTTAGCACCCGCGCACGGATTTGTGCGAAAACGCGTTTTAAGCATGCACATGCATCTTTTGGTAGACGCGGATGAAGTTTTCTGCAAAACCACAAGATGTGCATGCAAATGGTGCTTTTGGCAGAACGCGCACGTGGATTTCTACCCAACGACGTGCTAAGCATGCCGATGCTGCTCTTTTTAGCACCCGCGCACGCATTTGTGCGAAAACACGCGTTTTTAAAGCATGCACATGCATCTTTTGGTAGACGCGGATGAAGTTTTCTGCAAAACCACAAGATGTGCATGCAAATGGTGCTTTTTGCAGAACGCGCACGTGGATTTCTACCAAACGACGTGCTAAGCATGCCGATGCTGCTCTTTTTAGCACCCGCGCACGCATTTGTGCGAAAACGCGTTTTAAGCATGCACATGCATCTTTTGGTAGACGCGGATGAAGTTTTCTGCAAAACCACAAGATGTGCATGGAAATGGCGCTTTTTGCAGAACGCGCACGTGGATTTCTACCAAACGACGTGCTAAGCTTGCCGATGCTGCTCTTTTTAGCACCCGCGCACGGATTTGTGCGAAAAACGCGTTTTAAGCATGCACATGCATCTTTTGGTAGACGCGGAAGAAAGTATTCTGCAAAACCACAAGATGTGCATGCAAATGGTGCTTTTTGCCAGAACGCGCACGTGGATTTCTACCAAACGACGTGCTAAGCATGCCGATGCTGCTCTTTTTAGCACCCGCGCACGCATTTGTGCGAAAACGCGTTTTAAGCATGCACATGCATCTTTTGGTAGACGCGGATGAAGTTTTCTGCAAAACCACAAGATGTGCATGCAAATGGTGGCTTTTCGCAGAACGCGCACGTGGATTTCTACCAAACGACGTGCTAAGCATGCCGATGCTGCTCTTTTTTAGCACCTGCGCACGGATTTGTGCGAAAACGTGTTTTAAGCATGCACATGCATCTTTTGGTAGACGCGGATGAAAGTTTTCTGCAAAACCACAAGATGTGCATGCAAATGGTGCTTTTGGCAGAACGCGCACGTGGATTTCTACCAAACGACGTGCTAAGCATGCCGATGCTGCTCTTTTTAGCACCCGCGCACGCATCTGTGCGAAAAACCGCGTTTTAAGCATGCACATGCATCTTTTGGTAGACGCGGATGAAGTTTTCTGCAAAACCACAAGATGTGCATGCAAATGGTGCTTTTTGCAGAACGCGCTCGTGGGATTTCTACCAAACGACGTGCTAAGCATGCCGATGCTGCTCTTTTAGCACCCGCGCACGCATTTGTGCGAAAACGCGTTTTAAGCATGCACATGCATCTTTTGGTAGACGCGGATGAAGTTTTCTGCAAAACCACAAGATGTGCATGCAAATGGTGCTTTTTGCAGAACGTGCACGTGGATTTCTACCAAACGACGTGCTAAGCATGCCGATGCTGCTCTTTTTAGCACCCGCGCACGGATTTGTGCGAAAACGCGTTTTTAAGCATGCACATGCATCTTTTGGTAGACGCGGATGAAGTTTTCTGCAAAACCACAAGATGTGCATGCAAATGGTGCTTTTTGCAGAACGCGCACGTGGATTTCTACCAAACGACGTGCTAAGCATGCCGATGCTGCTCTTTTTAGCACCCGCGCACGCATTTGTGCGAAAACGCGTTTTAAGCATGCACATGCATCTTTTGGTAGACGCGGATGAAGTTTTCTGCCAAAACCACAAGATGTGCATGCAAATGGTGCTTTTTGCAGAACGCGCACGTGGATTTCTACCAAACGACGTGCTAAGCATGCCGATGCTGCTCTTTTTAGCACCCGCGCACGCATTTGTGCGAAAACGCGTTTTAAGCATGCACATGCATCTTTTGGTAGAACGCGGATGAAGTTTTCTGCAAAACCACAAGATGTGCATGGAAATGGCGCTTTTTGCAGAACGCGCACGTGGATTTCTACCAAACGACGTGCTAAGCTTTGCCGATGCTGCTCTTTTTTAGCACCCGCGCACGGATTTGTGCGAAAAACGCGTTTTAAGCATGCACATGCATCTTTTGGTAGACGCGGATGAAGTTTTCTGCAAAACCACAAGATGTGCATGCAAATGGTGCTTTTGGCAGAACGCGCACGTGGATTTCTACCAAACGACGTGCTAAGCATGCCGATGCTGCTCTTTTAGCACCCCGCGCACGCATTTGTGCGAAAACGCGTTTTATTAAGCATGCACATGCATCTTTTGGTAGACGCGGATGAAGTTTTCCTGCAAAACCACAAGATGTGCATGCAAATGGTGCTTTTTTGCAGAACGCGCACGTGGATTTCTACCAAACGACGTGCTAAGCATGCCGATGCTGCTCTTTTTAGCACCCCGCGCACGGATTTGTGCGAAAACGCGTTTTAAGCTTGCACATGCATCTTTTGGTACACGCGGATGAAGTTTTCTGCAAAACCACAAGATGTGCATGCAATTGGTGCTTTTGGCAGAACGCGCACGTGGATTTCTACCAAACGACGTGCTAAGCATGCCGATGCTGCTCTTTTTAGCACCCGCGCACGCATTTGTGCGAAAACGCGTTTTTTAAGCATGCACATGCATCTTTTGGTAGACGCGGATGAAGTTTTCTGCAAAACCACAAGATGTGCATGCAAATGGTTGCTTTTTGCAGAACGCGCACGTGGATTTCTACCAAACGACGTGCTAAGCATGCCGATGCTGCTATTTTTAGCACCCGCGCACGCATTTTGTGCGAAAACGCGTTTTAAAGCATGCACATGCATCTTTTGGTAGACGCGGATGAAGTTTTCTGCAAAACCACAAGATGTGCATGCAAATGGTGCTTTTTGCAGAACGCGCACGTGGATTTCTACCAAACGACGTGCTAAGCATGCCGATGCTGCTCTTTTAGCACCCGCGCACGCATTTGTGCGAAAAACGCGTTTTAAGCATGCACATGCATCTTTTGGTAGACGCGGAGGAAGTTTTCTGCAAAACCACAAGATGTGCATGCAAATGGTGCTTTTTGCAGAACGCGCCACGTGGATTTCTACGAAACGACGTGCTAAGCATGCCGATGCTGCTCTTTTTAGCACCCGCGCACGCATTTGTGCGAAAAACGCGTTTTAAAGCATGCACATGCATCTTTTGGTAGACGCGGATGAAGTTTTCTGCAAAACCACAAGATGTGCATGCAAATGGTGCTTTTTGCAGAACGCGCTCGTGGATTTCTACCAAACGACGTGCTAAGCATGCCGATGCTGCTCTTTTTAGCACCCGCGCACGCATTTGTGCGAAAACGCGTTTTTAAGCATGCACATGCATGTTTTGGTAGACGCGGATGAAGTTTTCTGCAAAACCACAAGATGTGCATGCAAATGGTGCTTTTGGCAGAAACGCGCACGTGGATTTCTACCAAACGACGTGCTAAGCTTGCCGATGCTGCTCTTTTTAGCACCCGCGCACGGATTTGTGCGAAAACGCGTTTTAAGCATGCACATGCATCTTTTGGTAGACGCGGATGAAGTTTTCTGCAAAACCACAAGATGTGCATGCAAATGGTGCTTTGGCAGAACGCGCACGTGGATTTCTACCAAACGACGTGCTAAGCATGCCGATGCTGCTCTTTTTAGCACCCGCGCACGCATTTCTGCGAAAAACGCGTTTTAAGCATGCACATGCATCTTTTGGTAGACGCGGATGAAGTTTTCTGCAAAACCACAAGATGTGCATGCAAATGGTGCTTTTTGCAGAACGCGCACGTGGATTTCTACCAAACGACGTTGCTAAGCATGCCGATGCTGCTCTTTTTAGCACCCGCGCACGGATTTGTGCGAAAAACGCGTTTTAAGCATGCACATGCATCTTTTCGTAGACGCGGATGAAGTTTTTTGCAAAACCACAAGATGTGCATGCAAATGGTGCTTTTTGCAGAATGCGCACATGGATTTCTACCAAACGACGTGCTAAGCATGCCGATGCTGCTCTTTTTTAGCACCCGCGCACGCATTTGTGCGAAAAACGCGTTTTAAGCATGCACATGCATCTTTTGGTAGACGCAGATGAAGTTTTCTGCAAAACCACAAGATGTGCATGCAAATGGTGCTTTTTGTAGGACGCGCACGCGGATTTCTACCAAACGACGTGCTAAGCATGCCGATGCTGCTCTTTTTAGCACCCCGCGCATGGATTTGTGCGAAAAACGCGGTTTTAAGCATGCACATGCATCTTTTGGTAGACGCGGATGAAGTTTTCTACAAAACCACAAGATGTGCATGCAAATGGTGCTTTTTGCAGAACGCGCACGTGGATTTCTACCAAACGACGTGCTAAGCTTGCCGATGCTGCTCTTTTTTAGCACCCGCGCACGCATTTGTGCGAAAAACGCGTTTTAAAGCATGCACATGCATCTTTTGGTAGACGCGGATGAAGTTTTCTCTGCAAAACCACAAGATGTGCATGCAAATGGTGCTTTTTGCAGAACGCGCACGTGGATTTCTACCAAACGACGTGCTAAGCATGCCGATGCTGCTCTTTTTAGCACCCGCGCACAGCATTTGTGCGAAACGCGTTTTAAGCATGCACATGCATCTTTTGGTAGACGCGGATGAAGTTTTCTGCAGAACCACAAGATGTGCATGCAAATGGTGCTTTTTGCAGAACGCGCACGTGGATTTCTACCAAACGACGTGCTAAGCATGCCGATGCTGCTCTTTTTAGCACCCGCGCACGGATTTGTGCGAAAACGCGTTTTTAAGCATGCACATGCATCTTTTGGTAGACGCGGATGAAGTTTTCTGCAAAACCACAAGATGTGCATTGCAAATGGTGCTTTTTGCAGAACGCGCACGTGGATTTCTACCAAACGACGTGCTAAACATGCCGATGCTGCTCTTTTTAGCACCCGCGCACGCATTTGTGCGAAAACGCGTTTTTAAAGCATGCACATGCATCTTTTGGTAGACGCGGATGAAGTTTTCTGCAAAACCACAAGATGTGCATGCAAATGGTGCTTTTTGCAGAACGCGCACGTGGATTTCTACCAAACGACGTGCTAAGCATGCCGATGCTGCTCTTTTTAGCACCCGCGCACGCATTTGTGCGAAAAACGCGTTTTTAAGCATGCACATGCATCTTTTGGTAGACGCGGATGAAGTTTTCTGCAAAACCACAAGATGTGCATGCAAATGGTGCTTTTTGCAGAACGCGCACGTGGATTTCTACCAAACGACGTGCTAAGCTTGCCGATGCTGCTCTTTTTAGCACCCGCGCACGGATTTGTGCGGAAAACGCGTTTTAAGCATGCACATGCATCTTTTGGTAGACGCGGATGAAGTTTTCTGCAAAAACCACAAGATGTGCATGCAAATGGTGCTTTTTTGCAGAACGCGCACGTGGAACCCACACGCGAACAGATGGCTAAGCATGCCGATGCTGCTCTTTTTAGCACCCGCGCACGGATTTGTGCGAAAACGCGTTTTAAGCATGCACATGCATCTTTTGGTAGACGCGGATGAAGTTTTCTGCAAAACCACAAGATGTGCATGCAAATGGTGCTTTTGGCAGAACGCGCACGTGGATTTCTACCAAACGACGTGCTAAGCATGCCGATGCTGCTCTTTTTAGAACCCGCGCACGCATTTGTGCGAAAACGCGTTTTAAAGCATGCACATGCATCTTTTGGTAGACGCGGATGAAGTTTTCTGCAAAACCACAAGATGTGCATGCAAATGGTGCTTTTTGCAGAACGCGCACGTGGATTTCTACCAAACGACGTGCTAAGCATGCCGATGCTGCTATTTTTAGCACCCCGCGCATGCATTTGTGCGAAAACGCGTTTTAAGCATGCACATGCATCTTTTGGTAGACGCGGATGAAGTTTTCTGCAAAACCACAAGATGTGCATGCAAATGGTGCTTTTTGCAGAACGCGCACGTGGATTTCTACCAAACGACGTGCTAAGCATGCCGATGCTGCTCTTTTTAGCACCCGCGCACGGATTTGTGCGAAAACGCGTTTTAAGCATGCACATGCATCTTTTGGTAGACGCGGATGAAGTTTTCTGCAAAACCACAAGATGTGCATGCAAATGGTGCTTTTGGCAGAACGCGCACGTGGATTTCTACCAAACGACGTGCTAAGCTTGCCGATGCTGCTCTTTTTAGCACCCGCGCACGGATTTGTGCGAAAACGCGTTTTAAGCATGCACATGCATCTTTTGGTAGACGCGGATGAAGTTTTCTGCAAAACCACAAGATGTGCATGCAAATGGTGCTTTTTGCAGAACGCGCACGTGGATTTCTACCAGACGACGTGCTAAGCATGCCGATGCTGCTCTTTTTAGCACCCGCGCACGGATTTGTGCGAAAACGCGTTTTAAGCATGCACATGCATCTTTTGGTAGACGCGGATGAAGTTTTCTGCAAAACCACAAGATGTGCATGCAAATGGTGCTTTTGGCAGAACGCGCACGTGGATTTCTACCAAACGACGTGCTAAGCATGCCGATGCTGCTCTTTTTAGAACCCGCGCACGCATTTGTGCGAAAACGCGTTTTAAGCATGCACATGCATCTTTTGGTAGACGCGGATGAAGTTTTCTGCAAAACCACAAGATGTGCATGCAAATGGTGCTTTTTGCAGAACGCGCACGTGGATTTCTACCAAACGACGTGCTAAGCATGCCGATGCTGCTATTTTTAGCACCCGCGCATGCATTTGTGCGAAAACGCGTTTTAAGCATGCACATGCATCTTTTGGTAGACGCGGATGAAGTTTTCTGCAAAACCACAAGATGTGCATGCAAATGGTGCTTTTTGCAGAACGCGCACGTGGATTTCTACCAAACGACGTGCTAAGCATGCCGATGCTGCTCTTTTTAGCACCCGCGCACGGATTTGTGCGAAAACGCGTTTTAAGCATGCACATGCATCTTTTGGTAGACGCGGATGAAGTTTTCTGCAAAACCACAAGATGTGCATGCAAATGGTGCTTTTGGCAGAACGCGCACGTGGATTTCTACCAAACGACGTGCTAAGCATGCCGATGCTGCTCTTTTTAGCACCCGCGCACGGATTTGTGCGAAAACGCGTTTTAAGCATGCACATGCATCTTTTGGTAGACGCGGATGAAGTTTTCTGCAAAACCACAAGATGTGCATGCAAATGGTGCTTTTTGCAGAACGCGCACGTGGATTTCTACCAAACGACGTGCTAAGCTTGCCGATGCTGCTCTTTTTAGCACCCGCGCACGGATTTGTGCGAAAACGCGTTTTAAGCATGCACATGCATCTTTTGGTAGACGCGGATGAAGTTTTCTGCAAAACCACAAGATGTGCATGCAAATGGTGCTTTTGGCAGAACGCGCACGTGGATTTCTACCAAACGAAGTGCTAAGCATGCCGATGCTGCTCTTTTTAGCACCCGCGCACGCATTTGTGCGAAAACGCGTTTTAAGCATGCACATGCGTCTTTTGGTAGACGCGGATGAAGTTTTCTGCAAAACCACAAGATGTGCATGCAAATGGTGCTTTTGGCAGAACGCGCACGTGGATTTCTACCAAACGACGTGCTAAGCATGCCGATGCTGCTCTTTTTAGCACCCGCGCACGCATTTGTGCGAAAACGCGTTTTAAGCATGCACATGCATCTTTTGGTAGACGCGGATGAAGTTTTCTGCAAAACCACAAGATGTGCATGCAAATGGTGCTTTTTGCAGAACGCGCACGTGGATTTCTACCAAACGACGTGCTAAGCTTGCCGATGCTGCTCTTTTTAGCACCCGCGCACGGATTTGTGCGAAAACGCGTTTTAAGCATGCACATGCATCTTTTGGTAGACGCGGATGAAGTTTTCTGCAAAACCACAAGATGTGCATGCAAATGGTGCTTTTTGCAGAACGCGCACGTGGATTTCTACCAGACGACGTGCTAAGCATGCCGATGCTGCTCTTTTTAGCACCCGCGCACGGATTTGTGCGAAAACGCGTTTTAAGCATGCACATGCATCTTTTGGTAGACGCGGATGAAGTTTTCTGCAAAACTACAAGATGTGCAAGCAAATGGTGCTTTTGGCAGAACGCCCACGTGGATTTCTACCAAACGACGTGCTAAGCATGCCGATGCTGCTCTTTTTAGCACCCGCGCACGCATTTGTGCGAAAACGCGTTTTAAGCATGCACATGCATCTTTTGGTAGACGCGGATGAAGTTTTCTGCAAAACCACAAGATGTGCATGCAAATGGTGCTTTTTGCAGAACGCGCACGTGGATTTCTACCAAACGACGTGCTAAGCATGCCGATGCTGCTATTTTTAGCACCCGCGCATGCATTTGTGCGAAAACGCGTTTTAAGCATGCACATGCATCTTTTGGTAGACGCGGATGAAGTTTTCTGCAAAACCACAAGATGTGCATGCAAATGGTGCTTTTGGCAGAACGCGCACGTGGATTTCTACCAAACGAAGTGCTAAGCATGCCGATGCTGCTCTTTTTAGCACCCGCGCACGCATTTGTGCGAAAACGCGTTTTAAGCATGCACATGCATCTTTTGGTAGACGCGGATGAAGTTTTCTGCAAAACCACAAGATGTGCATGCAAATGGTGCTTTTTGCAGAACGCGCACGTGGATTTCTACCAAACGACGTGCTAAGCATGCCGATGCTGCTCTTTTTAGCACCCGCGCACGCATTTGTGCGAAAACGCGTTTTAAGCATGCACATGCATCTTTTGGTAGACGCGGATGAAGTTTTCTGCAAAACCACAAGATGTGCATGCAAATGGTGCTTTTGGCAGAACGCGCACGTGGATTTCTACCAAACGAAGTGCTAAGCATGCCGATGCTGCTCTTTTTAGCACCCGCGCACGGATTTGTGCGAAAACGCGTTTTAAGCATGCACATGCATCTTTTGGTAGACGCGGATGAAGTTTTCTGCAAAACCACAAGATGTGCATGCAAATGGTGCTTTTGGCAGAACGCGCACGTGGATTTCTACCAAACGACGTGCTAAGCATGCCGATGCTGCTCTTTTTAGCACCCGCGCACGCATTTGTGCGAAAACGCGTTTTAAGCATGCACATGCATCTTTTGGTAGACGCGGATGAAGTTTTCTGCAAAACCACAAGATGTGCATGCAAATGGTGCTTTTTGCAGAACGCGCACGTGGATTTCTACCAAACGACGTGCTAAGCTTGCCGATGCTGCTCTTTTTAGCACCCGCGCACGGATTTGTGCGAAAACGCGTTTTAAGCATGCACATGCATCTTTTGGTAGACGCGGATGAAGTTTTCTGCAAAACCACAAGATGTGCATCCAAATGGTGCTTTTTGCAGAACGCGCACGTGGATTTCTACCAGACGACGTGCTAAGCATGCCGATGCTGCTCTTTTTAGCACCCGCGCACGGATTTGTGCGGAAACGCGTTTTAAGCATGCACATGCATCTTCTGGTAGACGCGGATGAAGTTTTCTGCAAAACTACAAGATGTGCATGCAAATGGTGCTTTTGGCAGAACGCCCACGTGGATTTCTACCAAACGACGTGCTAAGCATGCCGATGCTGCTCTTTTTAGCACCCGCGCACGCATTTGTGCGAAAACGCGTTTTAAGCATGCACATGCATCTTTTGGTAGACGCGGATGAAGTTTTCTGCAAAACCACAAGATGTGCATGCAAATGGTGCTTTTTGCAGAACGCGCACGTGGATTTCTACCAAACGACGTGCTAAGCATGCCGATGCTGCTATTTTTAGCACCCGCGCATGCATTTGTGCGAAAACGCGTTTTAAGCATGCACATGCATCTTTTGGTAGACGCGGATGAAGTTTTCTGCAAAACCACAAGATGTGCATGCAAATGGTGCTTTTTGCAGAACGCGCACGTGGATTTCTACCAAACGACGTGCTAAGCATGCCGATGCTGCTCTTTTTAGCACCCGCGCACGGATTTGTGCGAAAACGCGTTTTAAGCATGAACATGCATCTTTTGGTAGACGCGGATGAAGTTTTCTGCAAAACCACAAGATGTGCATGCAAATGGTGCTTTTGGCAGAACGCGCACGTGGATTTCTACCAAACGAAGTGCTAAGCATGCCGATGCTGCTCTTTTTAGCACCCGCGCACGCATTTGTGCGAAAACGCGTTTTAAGCATGCACATGCATCTTTTGGTAGACGCGGATGAAGTTTTCTGCAAAACCACAAGATGTGCATGCAAATGGTGCTTTTTGCAGAACGCGCACGTGGATTTCTACCAAACGACGTGCTAAGCATGCCGATGCTGCTCTTTTTAGCACCCGCGCACGCATTTGTGCGAAAACGCGTTTTAAGCATGCACATGCATCTTTTGGTAGACGCGGATGAAGTTTTCTGCAAAACCACAAGATGTGCATGCAAATGGTGCTTTTTGCAGAACGCGCACGTGGATTTCTACCAAACGACGTGCTAAGCTTGCCGATGCTGCTCTTTTTAGCACCCGCGCACGGATTTGTGCGAAAACGCGTTTTAAGCATGCACATGCATCTTTTGGTAGACGCGGATGAAGTTTTCTGCAAAACCACAAGATGTGCATGCAAATGGTGCTTTTTGCAGAACGCGCACGTGGATTTCTACCAGACGACGTGCTAAGCATGCCGATGCTGCTCTTTTTAGCACCCGCGCACGGATTTGTGCGGAAACGCGTTTTAAGCATGCACATGCATCTTCTGGTAGACGCGGATGAAGTTTTCTGCAAAACTACAAGATGTGCATGCAAATGGTGCTTTTGGCAGAACGCCCACGTGGATTTCTACCAAACGACGTGCTAAGCATGCCGATGCTGCTCTTTTTAGCACCCGCGCACGCATTTGTGCGAAAACGCGTTTTAAGCATGCACATGCATCTTTTGGTAGACGCGGATGAAGTTTTCTGCAAAACCACAAGATGTGCATGCAAATGGTGCTTTTTGCAGAACGCGCACGTGGATTTCTACCAAACGACGTGCTAAGCATGCCGATGCTGCTATTTTTAGCACCCGCGCATGCATTTGTGCGAAAACGCGTTTTAAGCATGCACATGCATCTTTTGGTAGACGCGGATGAAGTTTTCTGCAAAACCACAAGATGTGCATGCAAATGGTGCTTTTTGCAGAACGCGCACGTGGATTTCTACCAAACGACGTGCTAAGCATGCCGATGCTGCTCTTTTTAGCACCCGCGCACGGATTTGTGCGAAAACGCGTTTTAAGCATGAACATGCATCTTTTGGTAGACGCGGATGAAGTTTTCTGCAAAACCACAAGATGTGCATGCAAATGGTGCTTTTGGCAGAACGCGCACGTGGATTTCTACCAAACGAAGTGCTAAGCATGCCGATGCTGCTCTTTTTAGCACCCGCGCACGCATTTGTGCGAAAACGCGTTTTAAGCATGCACATGCATCTTTTGGTAGACGCGGATGAAGTTTTCTGCAAAACCACAAGATGTGCATGCAAATGGTGCTTTTTGCAGAACGCGCACGTGGATTTCTACCAAACGACGTGCTAAGCATGCCGATGCTGCTCTTTTTAGCACCCGCGCACGCATTTGTGCGAAAACGCGTTTTAAGCATGCACATGCATCTTTTGGTAGACGCGGATGAAGTTTTCTGCAAAACCAGAAGATGTGCATGCAAATGGTGCTTTTTGCAGAACACGCACGTGGACTTCTACCAAACTACGTGCTAAGCATGCCGATGCTGCTCTTTTTAGCACCCGCGCACGCATTTGTGCGAAAACGCGTTTTAAGCATGCACATGCATCTTTTGGTAGACGCGGATGAAGTTTTCTGCAAAACCACAAGATGTGCATGCAAATGGTGCTTTTTGCAGAACGCGCACGTGGATTTCTACCAAACGACGTGCTAAGCATGCCGATGCTGCTCTTTTTAGCACCCGCGCACGGATTTGTGCGAAAACGCGTTTTAAGCATGTACATGCATCTTTTGGTAGACGCGGATGAAGTTTTCTGCAAAACCACAAGATGTGCATGCAAATGGTGCTTTTGGCAGAACGCGCACGTGGATTTCTACCAAACGACGTGCTAAGCATGCCGATGCTGCTCTTTTTAGCACCCGCGCACGCATTTGTGCGAAAACGCGTTTTGAGCATGCACATGCATCTTTTGGTAGACGCGGATGAAGTTTTCTGCAAAACCACAAGATGTGCATCCAAATGGTGCTTTTTGCAGAACGCGCACGTGGATTTCTACCAGACGACGTGCTAAGCATGCCGATGCTGCTCTTTTTAGCACCCGCGCACGGATTTGTGCGGAAACGCGTTTTAAGCATGCACATGCATCTTCTGGTAGACGCGGATGAAGTTTTCTGCAAAACTACAAGATGTGCATGCAAATGGTGCTTTTGGCAGAACGCCCACGTGGATTTCTACCAAACGACGTGCTAAGCATGCCGATGCTGCTCTTTTTAGCACCCGCGCACGCATTTGTGCGAAAACGCGTTTTAAGCATGCACATGCATCTTTTGGTAGACGCGGATGAAGTTTTCTGCAAAACCACAAGATGTGCATGCAAATGGTGCTTTTTGCAGAACGCGCACGTGGATTTCTACCAAACGACGTGCTAAGCATGCCGATGCTGCTATTTTTAGCACCCGCGCATGCATTTGTGCGAAAACGCGTTTTAAGCATGCACATGCATCTTTTGGTAGACGCGGATGAAGTTTTCTGCAAAACCACAAGATGTGCATGCAAATGGTGCTTTTTGCAGAACGCGCACGTGGATTTCTACCAAACGACGTGCTAAGCATGCCGATGCTGCTCTTTTTAGCACCCGCGCACGGATTTGTGCGAAAACGCGTTTTAAGCATGAACATGCATCTTTTGGTAGACGCGGATGAAGTTTTCTGCAAAACCACAAGATGTGCATGCAAATGGTGCTTTTGGCAGAACGCGCACGTGGATTTCTACCAAACGAAGTGCTAAGCATGCCGATGCTGCTCTTTTTAGCACCCGCGCACGCATTTGTGCGAAAACGCGTTTTAAGCATGCACATGCATCTTTTGGTAGACGCGGATGAAGTTTTCTGCAAAACCACAAGATGTGCATGCAAATGGTGCTTTTTGCAGAACGCGCACGTGGATTTCTACCAAACGACGTGCTAAGCATGCCGATGCTGCTCTTTTTAGCACCCGCGCACGCATTTGTGCGAAAACGCGTTTTAAGCATGCACATGCATCTTTTGGTAGACGCGGATGAAGTTTTCTGCAAAACCACAAGATGTGCATGCAAATGGTGCTTTTTGCAGAACGCGCACGTGGATTTCTACCAAACGACGTGCTAAGCTTGCCGATGCTGCTCTTTTTAGCACCCGCGCACGGATTTGTGCGAAAACGCGTTTTAAGCATGCACATGCATCTTTTGGTAGACGCGGATGAAGTTTTCTGCAAAACCACAAGATGTGCATGCAAATGGTGCTTTTTGCAGAACGCGCACGTGGATTTCTACCAGACGACGTGCTAAGCATGCCGATGCTGCTCTTTTTAGCACCCGCGCACGGATTTGTGCGGAAACGCGTTTTAAGCATGCACATGCATCTTCTGGTAGACGCGGATGAAGTTTTCTGCAAAACTACAAGATGTGCATGCAAATGGTGCTTTTGGCAGAACGCCCACGTGGATTTCTACCAAACGACGTGCTAAGCATGCCGATGCTGCTCTTTTTAGCACCCGCGCACGCATTTGTGCGAAAACGCGTTTTAAGCATGCACATGCATCTTTTGGTAGACGCGGATGAAGTTTTCTGCAAAACCACAAGATGTGCATGCAAATGGTGCTTTTTGCAGAACGCGCACGTGGATTTCTACCAAACGACGTGCTAAGCATGCCGATGCTGCTATTTTTAGCACCCGCGCATGCATTTGTGCGAAAACGCGTTTTAAGCATGCACATGCATCTTTTGGTAGACGCGGATGAAGTTTTCTGCAAAACCACAAGATGTGCATGCAAATGGTGCTTTTTGCAGAACGCGCACGTGGATTTCTACCAAACGACGTGCTAAGCATGCCGATGCTGCTCTTTTTAGCACCCGCGCACGGATTTGTGCGAAAACGCGTTTTAAGCATGAACATGCATCTTTTGGTAGACGCGGATGAAGTTTTCTGCAAAACCACAAGATGTGCATGCAAATGGTGCTTTTGGCAGAACGCGCACGTGGATTTCTACCAAACGAAGTGCTAAGCATGCCGATGCTGCTCTTTTTAGCACCCGCGCACGCATTTGTGCGAAAACGCGTTTTAAGCATGCACATGCATCTTTTGGTAGACGCGGATGAAGTTTTCTGCAAAACCACAAGATGTGCATGCAAATGGTGCTTTTTGCAGAACGCGCACGTGGATTTCTACCAAACGACGTGCTAAGCATGCCGATGCTGCTCTTTTTAGCACCCGCGCACGCATTTGTGCGAAAACGCGTTTTAAGCATGCACATGCATCTTTTGGTAGACGCGGATGAAGTTTTCTGCAAAACCAGAAGATGTGCATGCAAATGGTGCTTTTTGCAGAACACGCACGTGGACTTCTACCAAACTACGTGCTAAGCATGCCGATGCTGCTCTTTTTAGCACCCGCGCACGCATTTGTGCGAAAACGCGTTTTAAGCATGCACATGCATCTTTTGGTAGACGCGGATGAAGTTTTCTGCAAAACCACAAGATGTGCATGCAAATGGTGCTTTTTGCAGAACGCGCACGTGGATTTCTACCAAACGACGTGCTAAGCATGCCGATGCTGCTCTTTTTAGCACCCGCGCACGGATTTGTGCGAAAACGCGTTTTAAGCATGTACATGCATCTTTTGGTAGACGCGGATGAAGTTTTCTGCAAAACCACAAGATGTGCATGCAAATGGTGCTTTTGGCAGAACGCGCACGTGGATTTCTACCAAACGACGTGCTAAGCATGCCGATGCTGCTCTTTTTAGCACCCGCGCACGCATTTGTGCGAAAACGCGTTTTGAGCATGCACATGCATCTTTTGGTAGACGCGGATGAAGTTTTCTGCAAAACCACAAGATGTGCATGCAAATAGTGCTTTTTGCAGAACGCGCTCGTGGATTTCTACCAAACGACGTGCTAAGCATGCCGATGCTGCTCTTTTTAGCACCCGCGCACGCATTTGTGCGAAAACGCGTTTTAAGCATGCACATGCATCTTTTGGTAGACGCGGGTGAAGTTTTCTGCAAAACCACAAGATGTGCATGCAAATGGTGCTTTTTGCAGAACGCGCACGTGGATTTCTACCAAACGACGTGCTAAGCATGCCGATGCTGTTCTTTTTAGCACCCGCGCACGGATTTGTGCGAAAACGCGTTTTAAGCATGCACATGCATCTTTTGGTAGACGCGGATGAAGTTTTCTGCAAAACCACAAGATGTGCATGCAAATGGTGCTTTTGGCAGAACGCGCACGTGGATTTCTACCAAACGACGTGCTAAGCATGCCGATGCTGCTCTTTTTAGCACCCGCGCACGCATTTGTGCGAAAACGCGTTTTAAGCATGCACATGCATCTTTTGGTAGACGCGGATGAAGTTTTCTGCAAAACCACAAGATGTGCATGCAAATGGTGCTTTTTGCAGAACGCGCTCGTGGATTTCTACCAAACGACGTGCTAAGCATGCCGATGCTGCTCTTTTTAGCACCCGCGCACGCATTTGTGCGAAAACGCGTTTTAAGCATGCACATGCATCTTTTGGTAGACGCGGATGAAGTTTTCTGCAAAACCACAAGATGTGCATGCAAATGGTGCTTTTTGCAGAACGCGCTCGTGGATTTCTACCAAACGACGTGCTAAGCATGCCGATGCTGCTCTTTTTGGCACCCGCGAACGCATTTGTGCGAAAACGCGTTTTAAGCATGCACATGCATCTTTTGGTAGACGCGGATGAAGTTTTCTGCAAAACCACAAGATGTGCATGCAAATGGTGCTTTTTGCAGAACGCGCACGTGGATTTCTACCAAACGACGTGCTAAGCATGCCGATGCTGCTCTTTTTAGCACCCGCGCACAGATTTGTGCGAAAACGCGTTTTAAGCATGCACATGCATCTTTTGGTAGACGCGGATGAAGTTTTCTGCAAAACCACAAGATGTGCATGCAAATGGTGCTTTTGGCAGAACGCGCACGTGGATTTCTACCAAACGACGTGCTAAGCATGCCGATGCTGCTCTTTTTAGCACCCGCGCACGCATTTGTGCGAAAACGCGTTTTAAGCATGCACATGCATCTTTTGGTAGACGCGGATGAAGTTTTCTGCAAAACCACAAGATGTGCATGCAAATGGTGCGTTTTGCAGAACGCGCACGTGGATTCTACCAAATGACGTGCTAAGCATGCCGATGCTGCTCTTTTTAGCACCCGCGCACGCATTTGTGCGAAAACGCGTTTTAAGCATGCACATGCATCTTTTGGTAGACGCGGATGAAGTTTTCTGCAAAACCACAAGATGTGCATGCAAATGGTGCTTTTTGCAGAACGCGCACGTGGATTTCTACCAAACGACGTGCTAAGCATGCCGATGCTGCTCTTTTTAGCACCCGCGCACGGATTTGTGCGAAAATGCGTTTTAATCATGCACATGCATCTTTTGGTAGACGCGGATGAAGTTTTCTGCAAAACCACAAGATGTGCATGCAAATGGTGCTTTTGGCAGAACGCGCACTTGGATTTCTACCAAACGACGTGCTAAGCATGCCGATGCTGCTCTTTTTAGCACCCGCGCACGCATTTGTGCGAAAACGCGTTTTAAGCATGCACATGCATCTTTTGGTAGACGCGGATGAAGTTTTCTGCAAAACCACAAGATGTGCATGTAAATGGTGCTTTTTGCAGAACGCGCACGTGGATTTCTACCAAACGACGTGCTAAGCATGCCGATGCTGCTCTTTTTAGCACCCGCGCACGCATTTGTGCGAAAACGCGTTTTAAGCATGCACATGCATCTTTTGGTAGACGCGGATGAAGTTTTCTGCAAAACCACAAGATGTGCATGCAGATGGTGCTTTTTGCAGAACGCGCACGTGGATTTCTACCAAACGACGTGCTAAGCATGCCGATGCTGCTATTTTTAGCACCCGCGCACGCATTTGTGCAAAAACGCGTTTTAAGCATGCACATGCATCTTTTGGTAGACGCGGATGAAGTTTTCTGCAAAACCACAAGATGTGCATGCAAATGGTGCTTTTTGCAGAACGCGCACGTGGATTTCTACCAAACGACGTGCTAAGCATGCCGATGCTGCTCTTTTTAGCACCGGCGCACGCATTTGTGCGAAAACGCGTTTTAAGCATGCACATGCATCTTTTGGTAGACGAGGATGAAGTTTTCTGCAAAACCACAAGATGTGCATGCAAATGGTGCTTTTTGCAGAACGCGCACGTGGATTTCTACCAAACGACGTGCTAAGCATGCCGATGCTGCTCTTTTTAGCACCGGCGCACGCATTTGTGCGAAAACGCGTTTTAAGCATGCACATGCATCTTTTGGTAGACGCGGATGACGTTTTCTGCAAAACCACAAGATGTGCATGCAAATGGTGCTTTTTGCAGAACGCGCACGTGGATTTCTACCAAACGACGTGCTAAGAATGCCGATGCTGCTCTTTTTAGCACCCGCGCACGCATTTGTGCGAAAACGCGTTTTAAGCATGCACATGCATCTTTTGGTAGACGCGGATGAAGTTTTCTGCAAAACCACAAGATGTGCATGCAAATGGTGCTTTTTGCAGAACGCGCACGTGGATTTCTACCAAACGACGTGCTAAGCATGCCGATGCTGCTCTTTTTAGCACCCGCGCACGGATTTGTGCGAAAACGCGTTTTAAGCATGCACATGCATCTTTTGGTAGACGCGGATGAAGTTTTCTGCAAAACCACAAGATGTGCATGCAAATGGTGCTTTTTGCAGAACGCGCACGTGGATTTCTACCAAACGACGTGCTAAGCATGCCGATGCTGCTCTTTTTAGCACCCGCGCACGCATTTGTGCGAAAACGCGTTTTAAGCATGCACATGCATCTTTTGGTAGACGCGGATGAAGTTTTCTGCAAAACCACAAGATGTGCATGCAAATGGTGCTTTTTGCAGAACGCGCACGTGGATTTCTACCAAACGACGTGCTAAGCATGCCGATGCTGCTCTTTTTAGCACCCGCGCACGCATTTGTGCGAAAACGCGTTTTAAGCATGCACATGCATCTTTTGGTAGACGCGGATGAAGTTTTCTGCAAAACCACAAGATGTGCATGCAAATGGTGCTTTTTGCAGAACGCGCACGTGCATTTCTACCAAACGACGTGCTAAGCATGCCGATGCTGCTCTTTTTAGCACCCGCGCACGGATTTGTGCGAAAACGCGTTTTAAGCATGCACATGCATCTTTTGGTAGACGCGGATGAAGTTTTCTGCAAAACCACAAGATGTGCATGCAAATGGTCCTTTTGGCAGAACGCGCACGTGGATTTCTACCAAACGACGTGCTAAGCATGCCGATGCTGCTCTTTTTAGCACCCGCGCACGCATTTGTGCGAAAACGCGTTTTAAGCATGCACATGCATCTTTTGGTAGAAGCGGATGAAGTTTTCTGCAAAACCACAAGATGTGCATGCAAATGGTGCTTTTTGCAGAACGCGCACGTGGATTTCTACCAAACGACGTGCTAAGCATGCCGATGCTGCTATTTTTAGCATCCGCGCACGCATTTGTGCGAAAACGCGTTTTAAGCATGCACATGCATCTTTTGGTAGACGCGGATGAAGTTTTCTGCAAAACCACAAGATGTGCATGCAAATGGTGCTTTTTGCAGAACGCGCACGTGGATTTCTACCAAACGACGTGCTAAGCATGCCGATGCTGCTCTTTTTAACACCCGCGCACGCATTTGTGCGAAAACGCGTTTTAAGCATGCACATGCATCTTTTGGTAGACGCGGATGAAGTTTTCTGCAAAACCACAAGATGTGCATGCAAATGGTGCTTTTTGCAGAACGCGCACGTGGATTTCTACCAAACGACGTGCTAAGCTTGCCGATGCTGCTCTTTTTAGCACCCGCGCACGGATTTGTGCGAAAACGCGTTTTAAGCATGCACATGCATCTTTTGGTAGACGCGGATGAAGTTTTCTGCAAAACCACAAGATGTGCATGCAAATGGTGCTTTTTGCAGAACGCGCACGTGGATTTCTACCAAACGACGTGCTAAGAATGCCGATGCTGCTCTTTTTAGCACCCGCGCACGGATTTGTGCGAAAACGCGTTTTAAGCATGCACATGCATCTTTTGGTAGACGCGGATGAAGTTTTCTGCAAAACCACAAGATGTGCATGCAAATGGTGCTTTTTGCAGAACGCGCACATAGATTTCTACCAAACGACGTGCTAAGCATGCCGATGCTGCTCTTTTTAGCACCGGCGCACGCATTTGTGCGAAAGCGCGTTTTAAGCATGCACATGCATCTTTTGGTAGACGCGGAAGAAGTTTTCTGCAAAATCACAAGATGTGCATGCAAATGGTGCTTTTTCCAGAACGCGCACGTGGATTTCTACCAAACGACGTGCTAAGCATGCCGATGCTGCTCTTTTTAGCACCCGCGCACGCATTTGTGCGAAAACGCGTTTTAAGCATGCACATGCATCTTTTGGTAGACGCGGATGACGTTTTCTGCAAAACCACAAGATGTGCATGCAAATGGTGCTTTTTGCAGAACGCGCACGTGGATTTCTACCAAACGACGTGCTAAGAATGCCGATGCTGCTCTTTTTAGCACCCGCGCACGCATTTGTGCGAAAACGCGTTTTAAGCATGCACATGCATCTTTTGGTAGACGCGGATGAAGTTTTCTGCAAAACCACAAGATGTGCATGCAAATGGTGCTTTTTGCAGAACGCGCACGTGGATTTCTACCAAACGACGTGCTAAGCATGCCGATGCTGCTCTTTTTAGCACCCGCGCACGGATTTGTGCGAAAACGCGTTTTAAGCATGCACATGCATCTTTTGGTAGACGCGGATGAAGTTTTCTGCAAAACCACAAGATGTGCATGCAAATGGTGCTTTTTGCAGAACGCGCACGTGGATTTCTACCAAACGACGTGCTAAGCATGCCGATGCTGCTCTTTTTAGCACCCGCGCACGCATTTGTGCGAAAACGCGTTTTAAGCATGCACATGCATCTTTTGGTAGACGCGGATGAAGTTTTCTGCAAAACCACAAGATGTGCATGCAAATGGTGCTTTTTGCAGAACGCGCACGTGGATTTCTACCAAACGACGTGCTAAGCATGCCGATGCTGCTCTTTTTAGCACCCGCGCACGCATTTGTGCGAAAACGCGTTTTAAGCATGCACATGCATCTTTTGGTAGACGCGGATGAAGTTTTCTGCAAAACCACAAGATGTGCATGCAAATGGTGCTTTTTGCAGAACGCGCACGTGCATTTCTACCAAACGACGTGCTAAGCATGCCGATGCTGCTCTTTTTAGCACCCGCGCACGGATTTGTGCGAAAACGCGTTTTAAGCATGCACATGCATCTTTTGGTAGACGCGGATGAAGTTTTCTGCAAAACCACAAGATGTGCATGCAAATGGTGCTTTTGGCAGAACGCGCACGTGGATTTCTACCAAACGACGTGCTAAGCATGCCGATGCTGCTCTTTTTAGCACCCGCGCACGCATTTGTGCGAAAACGCGTTTTAAGCATGCACATGCATCTTTTGGTAGAAGCGGATGAAGTTTTCTGCAAAACCACAAGATGTGCATGCAAATGGTGCTTTTTGCAGAACGCGCACGTGGATTTCTACCAAACGACGTGCTAAGCATGCCGATGCTGCTATTTTTAGCATCCGCGCACGCATTTGTGCGAAAACGCGTTTTAAGCATGCACATGCATCTTTTGGTAGACGCGGATGAAGTTTTCTGCAAAACCACAAGATGTGCATGCAAATGGTGCTTTTTGCAGAACGCGCACGTGGATTTCTACCAAACGACGTGCTAAGCATGCCGATGCTGCTCTTTTTAACACCCGCGCACGCATTTGTGCGAAAACGCGTTTTAAGCATGCACATGCATCTTTTGGTAGACGCGGATGAAGTTTTCTGCAAAACCACAAGATGTGCATGCAAATGGTGCTTTTTGCAGAACGCGCACGTGGATTTCTACCAAACGACGTGCTAAGCTTGCCGATGCTGCTCTTTTTAGCACCCGCGCACGGATTTGTGCGAAAACGCGTTTTAAGCATGCACATGCATCTTTTGGTAGACGCGGATGAAGTTTTCTGCAAAACCACAAGATGTGCATGCAAATGGTGCTTTTTGCAGAACGCGCACGTGGATTTCTACCAAACGACGTGCTAAGAATGCCGATGCTGCTCTTTTTAGCACCCGCGCACGGATTTGTGCGAAAACGCGTTTTAAGCATGCACATGCATCTTTTGGTAGACGCGGATGAAGTTTTCTGCAAAACCACAAGATGTGCATGCAAATGGTGCTTTTTGCAGAACGCGCACATGGATTTCTACCAAACGACGTGCTAAGCATGCCGATGCTGCTCTTTTTAGCACCGGCGCACGCATTTGTGCGAAAGCGCGTTTTAAGCATGCACATGCATCTTTTGGTAGACGCGGAAGAAGTTTTCTGCAAAATCACAAGATGTGCATGCAAATGGTGCTTTTTCCAGAACGCGCACGTGGATTTCTACCAAACGACGTGCTAAGCATGCCGATGCTGCTCTTTTTAGCACCCGCGCACGCATTTGTGCGAAAACGCGTTTTAAGCATGCACATGCATCTTTTGGTAGACGCGGATGACGTTTTCTGCAAAACCACAAGATGTGCATGCAAATGGTGCTTTTTGCAGAACGCGCACGTGGATTTCTACCAAACGACGTGCTAAGCATGCCGATGCTGCTATTTTTAGCATCCGCGCACGCATTTGTGCGAAAACGCGTTTTAAGCATGCACATGCATCTTTTGGTAGACGCGGATGAAGTTTTCTGCAAAACCACAAGATGTGCATGCAAATGGTGCTTTTTGCCGAACGCGCACGTGGATTTCTACCAAACAACGTGCTAAGCATGCCGATGCTGCTCTTTTTAGCACCCGCGCACGCATTTGTGCGAAAACGCGTTTTAAGCATGCACATGCATCTTTTGGTAGACGCGGATGAAGTTTTCTGCAAAACCACAAGATGTGCATGCAAATGGTGCTTTTTGCAGAACGCGCACGTGGATTTCTACCAAACGACGTGCTAAGCATGCCGATGCTGCTCTTTTTAGCACCCGCGCACGCTTTTGTGCGAAAACGCGTTTTAAGCATGCACATGCATCTTTTGGTAGACGCGGATGAAGTTTTCTGCAAAACCACAAGATGTGCATGCAAATGGTGCTTTTTGCAGAACGCGCACGTGGATTTCTACCAAACGACGTGCTAAGCATGCCGATGCTGATATTTTTAGCACCCGCGCACGCATTTGTGCGAAAACGCGTTTTAAGCATGCACATGCATCTTTTGGTAGACGCGGATGAAGTTTTCTGCAAAACCACAAGATGTGCATGCAAATGGTGCTTTTTGCAGAACGCGCACATGGATTTCTACCAAACGACGTGCTAAGCATGCCGATGCTGCTCTTTTTAGCACCGGCGCACGCATTTGTGCGAAAGCGCGTTTTAAGCATGCACATGCATCTTTTGGTAGACGCGGAAGAAGTTTTCTGCAAAATCACAAGATGTGCATGCAAATGGTGCTTTTTCCAGAACGCGCACGTGGATTTCTACCAAACGACGTGCTAAGCATGCCGATGCTGCTCTTTTTAGCACCCGCGCACGCATTTGTGCGAAAACGCGTTTTAAGCATGCACATGCATCTTTTGGTAGACGCGGATGACGTTTTCTGCAAAACCACAAGATGTGCATGCAAATGGTGCTTTTTGCAGAACGCGCACGTGGATTTCTACCAAACGACGTGCTAAGAATGCCGATGCTGCTCTTTTTAGCACCCGCGCACGCATTTGTGCGAAAACGCGTTTTAAGCATGCACATGCATCTTTTGGTAGACGCGGATGAAGTTTTCTGCAAAACCACAAGATGTGCATGCAAATGGTGCTTTTTGCAGAACGCGCACGTGGATTTCTACCAAACGACGTGCTAAGCATGCCGATGCTGCTCTTTTTAGCACCCGCGCACGGATTTGTGCGAAAACGCGTTTTAAGCATGCACATGCATCTTTTGGTAGACGCGGATGAAGTTTTCTGCAAAACCACAAGATGTGCATGCAAATGGTGCTTTTGGCAGAACGCGCACGTGGATTTCTACCAAACGAAGTGCTAAGCATGCCGATGCTGCTCTTTTTAGCACCCGCGCACGCATTTGTGCGAAAACGCGTTTTAAGCATGCACATGCATCTTTTGGTAGACGCGGATGAAGTTTTCTGCAAAACCACAAGATGTGCATGCAAATGGTGCTTTTGGCAGAACGCGCACGTGGATTTCTACCAAACGACGTGCTAAGCATGCCGATGCTGCTCTTTTTAGCACCCGCGCACGCATTTGTGCGAAAACGCGTTTTAAGCATGCACATGCATCTTTTGGTAGACGCGGATGAAGTTTTCTGCAAAACCACAAGATGTGCATGCAAATGGTGCTTTTTGCAGAACGCGCTCGTGGATTTCTACCAAACGACGTGCTAAGCATGCCGATGCTGCTCTTTTTAGCACCCGCGCGCGCATTTGTGCGAAAACGCGTTTTAAGCATGCACATGCATCTTTTGGTAGACGCGGATGAAGTTTTCTGCAAAACCACAAGATGTGCATGCAAATGGTGCTTTTTGCAGAACGCGCACGTGGATTTCTACCAAACGACGTGCTAAGCATGCCGATGCTGCTCTTTTTAGCACCCGCGCACGGATTTGTGCGAAAACGCGTTTTAAGCATGCACATGCATCTTTTGGTAGACGCGGATGAAGTTTTCTGCAAAACCACAAGATGTGCATGCAAATGGTGCTTTTTGCCGAACGCGCACGTGGATTTCTACCAAACAACGTGCTAAGCATGCCGATGCTGCTCTTTTTAGCACCCGCGCACGCATTTGTGCGAAAACGCGTTTTAAGCATGCACATGCATCTTTTGGTAGACGCGGATGAAGTTTTCTGCAAAACCACAAGATGTGCATGCAAATGGTGCTTTTTGCAGAACGCGCACGTGGATTTCTACCAAACGACGTGCTAAGCATGCCGATGCTGCTCTTTTTAGCACCCGCGCACGCTTTTGTGCGAAAACGCGTTTTAAGCATGCACATGCATCTTTTGGTAGACGCGGATGAAGTTTTCTGCAAAACCACAAGATGTGCATGCAAATGGTGCTTTTTGCAGAACGCGCACGTGGATTTCTACCAAACGACGTGCTAAGCATGCCGATGCTGATATTTTTAGCACCCGCGCACGCATTTGTGCGAAAACGCGTTTTAAGCATGCACATGCATCTTTTGGTAGACGCGGATGAAGTTTTCTGCAAAACCACAAGATGTGCATGCAAATGGTGCTTTTTGCAGAACGCGCACGTGGATTTCTACCAAACGACGTGCTAAGCATGCCGATGCTGATATTTTTAGCACCCGCGCACGGATTTGTGCGAAAACGCGTTTTAAGCATGCACATGCATCTTTTGGTAGACGCGGATGAAGTTTTCTGCAAAACCACAAGATGTGCATGCAAATGGTGCTTTTGGCAGAACGCGCACGTGGATTTCTACCAAACGACGTGCTAAGCATGCCGATGCTGCTCTTTTTAGCACCCGCGCACGCATTTGTGCGAAAACGCGTTTTAAGCATGCACATGCATCTTTTGGTAGACGCGGATGAAGTTTTCTGCAAAACCACAAGATGTGCATGCAAATGGTGCTTTTTGCAGAACGCGCACGTGGATTTCTACCAAACGACGTGCTAAGCATGCCGATGCTGATATTTTTAGCACCCGCGCACGCATTTGTGCGAAAACGCGTTTTAAGCATGCACATGCATCTTTTGGTAGACGCGGATGAAGTTTTCTGCAAAACCACAACATGTGCATGCAAATGGTGCTTTTTGCCGAACGCGCACGTGGATTTCTACCAAACGACGTGCTAAGCATGCCGATGCTGCTCTTTTTAGCACCCGCGCACGCATTTGTGCAAAAACGCGTTTTAAGCATGCACATGCATCTTTTGGTAGACGCGGATGAAGTTTTCTGCAAAACCACAAGATGTGCATGCAAATGGTGCTTTTTGCAGAACGCGCACGTGGATTTCTACCAAACGACGTGCTAAGCATGCCGATGCTGCTCTTTTTAGCGCCCGCGCACGGATTTGTGCGAAAACGCGTTTTAAGCATGCACATGCATCTTTTGGTAGACGCGGATGAAGTTTTCTGCAAAACCACAAGATGTGCATGCAAATGGTGCTTTTTGCAGAACGCGCACGTGGATTTCTACCAAACGACGTGCTAAGCATGCCGATGCTGCTCTTTTTAGCGCCCGCGCACGGATTTGTGCGAAAACGCGTTTTAAGCATGCACATGCATCTTTTGGTAGACGCGGATGAAGTTTTCTGCAAAACCACAAGATGTGCATGCAAATGGTGCTTTTGGCAGAACGCGCACGTGGATTTCTACCAAACGACGTGCTAAGCATGCCGATGCTGCTCTTTTTAGCACCCGCGCACGCATTTGTGCGAAAACGCGTTTTAAGCATGCACATGCATCTTTTGGTAGACGCGGATGAAGTTTTCTGCAAAACCACAAGATGTGCATGCAAATGGTGCTTTTTGCAGAACGCGCACGTGGATTTCTACCAAACGACGTGCTAAGCATGCCGATGCTGCTCTTTTTAGCACCCGCGCACGCATTTGTGCGGAAAACGCGTTTTAAGCATGCACATGCGTCTTTCGGTAGACGCGGATGAAGTTTTCTGCAAAACCACAAGATGTGCATGCAAATGGTGCTTTTTGCAGAACGCGCACGTGGATATCTACCAAACGACGTGCTAAGCTTGCCGATGCTGCTCTTTTTAGCACCCGCGCACGGATTTGTGCGAAAACGCGTTTTAAGCATGCACATGCATCTTTTGGTAGGCGCGGATGAAGTTTTCTGCAAAACCACAAGATGTGCATGCAAATGGTGCTTTTGGCAGAACGCGCACGTGGATTTTTACCAAACGACGTGCTAAGCATGCCGATGCTGCTCTTTTTAGCACCCGCGCACGCATTTGTGCGAAAACGCGTTTTAAGCATGCACATGCATCTTTTGGTAGACGCGGATGAAGTTTTCTGCAAAACCACAAGATGTGCATGCAAATGGTGCTTTTTGCAGAACGCGCTCGTGGATTTCTACCAAACGACGTGCTAAGCATGCCGATGCTGCTCTTTTTAGCACCCGCGCACGCATTTGTGCGAAAACGCGTTTTAAGCATGCACATGCATCTTTTGGTAGACGCGGATGAAGTTTTCTGCAAAACCACAAGATGTGCATGCAAATGGTGCTTTTTGCAGAACGCGCACGTGGATTTCTACCAAACGACGTGCTAAGCATGCCGATGCTGCTCTTTTTAGCGCCCGCGCACGGATTTGTGCGAAAACGCGTTTTAAGCATGCACATGCATCTTTTGGTAGACGCGGATGAAGTTTTCTGCAAAACCACAAGATGTGCATGCAAATGGTGCTTTTTGCAGAACGCGCACGTGGATTTCTACCAAACGACGTGCTAAGCATGCCGATGCTGCTCTTTTTAGCGCCCGCGCACGGATTTGTGCGAAAACGCGTTTTAAGCATGCACATGCATCTTTTGGTAGACGCGGATGAAGTTTTCTGCAAAACCACAAGATGTGCATGCAAATGGTGCTTTTGGCAGAACGCGCACGTGGATTTCTACCAAACGACGTGCTAAGCATGCCGATGCTGCTCTTTTTAGCACCCGCGCACGCATTTGTGCGAAAACGCGTTTTAAGCATGCACATGCATCTTTTGGTAGACGCGGATGAAGTTTTCTGCAAAACCACAAGATGTGCATGCAAATGGTGCTTTTTGCAGAACGCGCACGTGGATTTCTACCAAACGACGTGCTAAGCATGCCGATGCTGCTCTTTTTAGCACCCGCGCACGCATTTGTGCGAAAACGCGTTTTAAGCATGCACATGCGTCTTTTGGTAGACGCGGATGAAGTTTTCTGCAAAACCACAAGATGTGCATGCAAATGGTGCTTTTTGCAGAACGCGCACGTGGATTTCTACCAAACGACGTGCTAAGCATGCCGATGCTGCTCTTTTTAGCACCCGCGCACGCATTTGTGCGAAAACGCGTGTTAAGCATGCACATGCATCTTTTGGTAGACGCGGATGAAGTTTTCTGCAAAACCACAAGATGTGCATGCAAATGGTGCTTTTTGCAGAACGCGCACGTGGATTTCTACCAAACGACGTGCTAAGCATGCCGATGCTGCTCTTTTTAGCACCCGCGCACGGATTTGTGCGAAAACGCGTTTTAAGCATGCACATGCATCTTTTGGTAGACGCGGATGAAGTTTTCTGCAAAACCACAAGATGTGCATGCAAATGGTGCTTTTGGCCGAACGCGCACGTGGATTTCTACCAAACGACGTGCTAAGCATGCCGATGCTGCTCTTTTTAGCACCCGCGCACGCATTTGTGCGAAAACGCGTTTTAAGCATGCACATGCATCTTTTGGTAGACGCGGATGAAGTTTTCTGCAAAACCACAAGATGTGCATGCAAATGGTGCTTTTTGCAGAACGCGCTCGTGGATTTCTACCAAACGACGTGCTAAGCATGCCGATGCTGCTCTTTTTAGCACCCGCGCACGCATTTGTGCGAAAACGCGTTTTAAGCATGCACATGCATCTTTTGGTAGACGCCGATGAAGTTTTCTGCCAAACCACAAGATGTGCATGCAAATGGTGCTTTTTGCAGAACGCGCACGTGGATTTCTACCAAACGACGTGCTAAGCATGCCGATGCTGCTCTTTTTAGCACCCGCGCACGGATTTGTGCGAAAACGCGTTTTAAGCGTGCACATGCATCTTTTGGTAGACGCGGATGAAGTTTTCTGCAAAACCACAAGATGTGCATGCAAATGGTGCTTTTGGCAGAACGCGCACGTGGATTTCTACCAAACGACGTGCTAAGCATGCCGATGCTGCTCTTTTTAGCACCCGCGCACGCATTTGTGCGAAAACGCGTTTTAAGCATGCACATGCATCTTTTGGTAGACGCGGATGAAGTTTTCTGCAAAACCACAAGATGTGCATGCAAATGGTGCTTTTTGCAGAACGCGCTCGTGGATTTCTACCAAACGACGTGCTAAGCATGCCGATGCTGCTCTTTTTAGCACCCGCGCACGCTTTTGTGCGAAAACGCGTTTTAAGCATGCACATGCATCTTTTGGTAGACGCGGATGAAGTTTTCTGCAAAACCACAAGATGTGCATGCAAATGGTGCTTTTTGCAGAACGCGCACGTGGATTTCTACAAAACGACGTGCTAAGCATGCCGATGCTGCTCTTTTTAGCACCCGCGCACGCATTTGTGCGAAAACGCGTTTTAAGCATGCACATGCATCTTTTGGTAGACGCGGATGAAGTTTTCTGCAAAACCACAAGATGTGCATGCAAATGGTGCTTTTGGCAGAACGCGCACGTGGATTTCTACCAAACGACGTGCTAAGCATGCCGATGCTGCTCTTTTTAGCACCCGCGCACGCATTTGTGCGAAAACGCGTTTTAAGCATGCACATGCATCTTTTGGTAGACGTGGATGAAGTTTTCTGCAAAACCACAAGATGTGCATGCAAATGGTGCTTTTTGCAGAACGCGCACGTGGATTTCTACCAAACAACGTGCTAAGCATGCCGATGCTGCTCTTTTTAGCACCCGCGCACGCATTTGTGCGAAAACGCGTTTTAAGCATGCACATGCATCTTTTGGTAGACGCGGATGAAGTTTTCTGCAAAACCACAAGATGTGCATGCAAATGGTGCTTTTTGCAGAACGCGCACGTGGATTTCTACCAAACGACGTGCTAAGCATGCCGATGCTGCTCTTTTTAGCACCCGCGCACGGATTTGTGCGAAAACGCGTTTTAAGCATGCACATGCATCTTTTGGTAGACGCGGATGAAGTTTTCTGCAAAACCACAAGATGTGCATGCAAATGGTGCTTTTGGCAGAACGCGCACGTGGATTTCTACCAAACGACGTGCTAAGCATGCCGATGCTGCTCTTTTTAGCACCCTCGCACGCATTTGTGCGAAAACGCGTTTTAAGCATGCACATGCATCTTTTGGTAGACGCGGATGAAGTTTTCTGCAAAACCACAAGATGTGCATGCAAATGGTGCTTTTTGCAGAACGCGCTCGTGGATTTCTACCAAACGACGTGCTAAGCATGCCGATGCTGCTCTTTTTAGCACCCGCGCGCGCATTTGTGCGAAAACGCGTTTTAAGCATGCACATGCATCTTTTGGTAGACGCGGATGAAGTTTTCTGCAAAACCACAAGATGTGCATGCAAATGGTGCTTTTTGCAGAACGCGCACGTGGATTTCTACCAAACGACGTGCTAAGCATGCCGATGCTGCTCTTTTTAGCACCCGCGCACGGATTTGTGCGAAAACGCGTTTTAAGCATGCACATGCATCTTTTGGTAGACGCGGATGAAGTTTTCTGCAAAACCACAAGATGTGCATGCAAATGGTGCTTTTTGCAGAACGCGCTCGTGGATTTCTACCAAACGACGTGCTAAGCATGCCGATGCTGCTCTTTTTAGCACCCGCGCACGCATTTGTGCGAAAACGCGTTTAAAGCATGCACATGCATCTTTTGGTAGACGCGGATGAAGTTTTCTGCAAAACCACAAGATGTGCATGCAAATGGTGCTTTTTGCAGAACGCGCACGTGGATTTCTACCAAACGACGTGCTAAGCATGCCGATGCTGCTCTTTTTAGCACCCGCGCACGGATTTGTGCGAAAACGCGTTTTAAGCATGCACATGCATCTTTTGGTAGACGCGGATGAAGTTTTCTGCAAAACCACAAGATGTGCATGCAAATGGTGCTTTTTGCAGAACGCGCACGTGGATTTCTACCAAACGACGTGCTAAGCATGCCGATGCTGCTCTTTTTAGCACCCGCGCACGCATTTGTGCGAAAACGCGTTTTAAGCATGCACATGCATCTTTTGGTAGACGCGGATGAAGTTTTCTGCAAAACCACAAGATGTGCATGCAAATGGTGCTTTTGCAGAACGCGCTCGTGGATTTCTACCAAACGACGTGCTAAGCATGCCGATGCTGCTCTTTTTAGCACCCGCGCACGCATTTGTGCGAAAACGCGTTTTAAGCATGCACATGCATCTTTTGGTAGACGCGGATGAAGTTTTCTGCAAAACCACAAGATGTGCATGCAAATGGTGCTTTTTGCAGAACGCGCACGTGGATTTCTACCAAACGACGTGCTAAGCATGCCGATGCTGCTCTTTTTAGCACCCGCGCACGCATTTGTGCGAAAACGCGTTTTAAGCATGCACATGCATCTTTTGGTAGACGCGGATGAAGTTTTCTGCAAAACCACAAGATGTGCATGCAAATGGTGCTTTTTGCAGAACGCGCACGTGGATTTCTACCAAGCGACGTGCTAAGCATGCCGATGCTGCTCTTTTTAGCACCCGCGCACGGATTTGTGCGAAAACGCGTTTTAAGCATGCACATGCATCTTTTGGTAGACGCGGATGAAGTTTTCTGCAAAACCACAAGATGTGCATGCAAATGGTGCTTTTGGCAGAACGCGCACGTGGATTTCTACCAAACGACGTGCTAAGCATGCCGATGCTGCTCTTTTTAGCACCCGCGCACGCATTTGTGCGAAAACGCGTTTTAAGCGTGCACATGCATCTTTTGGTAGACGCGGATGAAGTTTTCTGCAAAACCACAAGATGTGCATGCAAATGGTGCTTTTTGCAGAACGCGCACGTGGATTTCTACCAAACGACGTGCTAAGCATGCCGATGCTGCTCTTTTTAGCACCCGCGCACGCATTTGTGCGAAAACGCGTTTTAAGCATGCACATGCATCTTTTGGTAGACGCGGATGAAGTTTTCTGCAAAACCACAAGATGTGCATGCAAATGGTGCTTTTTGCAGAACGCGCACGTGCATTTCTACCAAACGACGTGCTAAGCATGCCGATGCTGCTCTTTTTAGCACCCGCGCACGGATTTGTGCGAAAACGCGTTTTAAGCATGCACATGCATCTTTTGGTAGACGCGGATGAAGTTTTCTGCAAAACCACAAGATGTGCATGCAAATGGTGCTTTTGGCAGAACGCGCACGTGGATTTCTACCAAACGACGTGCTAAGCATGCCGATGCTGCTCTTTTTAGCACCCGCGCACGGATTTGTGCGAAAACGCGTTTTAAGCATGCACATGCATCTTTTGGTAGACGCGGATGAAGTTTTGTGCAAAACCACAAGATGTGCATGCAAATGGTGCTTTTGGCAGAACGCGCACGTGGATTTCTACCAAACGACGTGCTAAGCATGCCGATGCTGCTCTTTTTAGCACCCGCGCACGGATTTGTGCGAAAACGCGTTTTAAGCATGCACATGCATCTTTTGGTAGACGCGGATGAAGTTTTCTGCAAAACCACAAGATGTGCATGCAAATGGTGCTTTTTGCAGAACGCGCACGTGGATTTCTACCAAACAACGTGCTAAGCATGCCGATGCTGCTCTTTTTAGCACCCGCGCACGCATTTGTGCGAAAACGCGTTTTAAGCATGCACATGCATTTTTTGGTAGACGCGGATGAAGTTTTCTGCAAAACCACAAGATGTGCATGCAAATGGTGCTTTTTGCAGAACGCGCACGTGGACTTCTACCAAACGACGTGCTAAGAATGCCGATGCTGCTCTTTTTAGCACCCGCGCACGCATTTGTGCGAAAACGCGTTTTAAGCATGCACATGCATCTTTTGGTAGACGCGGATGAAGTTTTCTGCAAAACCACAAGATGTGCATGCAAATGGTGCTTTTTGCAGAACGCGCACGTGGATTTCTACCAAACGACGTGCTAAGCATGCCGATGCTGCTCTTTTTAGCACCCGCGCACGGATTTGTGCGAAAACGCGTTTTAAGCATGCACATGCATCTTTTGGTAGACGCGGATGAAGTTTTCTGCAAAACCACAAGATGTGCATGCAAATGGTGCTTTTTGCAGAACGCGCACGTGGATTTCTACCAAACGACGTGCTAAGCATGCCGATGCTGCTCTTTTTAGCACCCGCGCACGCATTTGTGCGAAAACGCGTTTTAAGCATGCACATGCATCTTTTGGTAGACGCGGATGAAGTTTTCTGCAAAACCACAAGATGTGCATGCAAATGGTGCTTTTGCAGAACGCGCTCGTGGATTTCTACCAAACGACGTGCTAAGCATGCCGATGCTGCTCTTTTTAGCACCCGCGCACGCATTTGTGCGAAAACGCGTTTTAAGCATGCACATGCATCTTTTGGTAGACGCGGATGAAGTTTTCTGCAAAACCACAAGATGTGCATGCAAATGGTGCTTTTTGCAGAACGCGCACGTGGATTTCTACCAAACGACGTGCTAAGCATGCCGATGCTGCTCTTTTTAGCACCCGCGCACGGATTTGTGCGAAAACGCGTTTTAAGCATGCACATGCATCTTTTGGTAGACGCGGATGAAGTTTTCTGCAAAACCACAAGATGTGCATGCAAATGGTGCTTTTGGCAGAACGCGCACGTGGATTTCTACCAAACGACGTGCTAAGCATGCCGATGCTGCTCTTTTTAGCACCCGCGCACGCATTTGTGCGAAAACGCGTTTTAAGCATGCACATGCATCTTTTGGTAGACGCGGATGAAGTTTTCTGCAAAACCACAAGATGTGCATGCAAATGGTGCTTTTTGCAGAACGCGCTCGTGGATTTCTACCAAACGACGTGCTAAGCATGCCGATGCTGCTCTTTTTAGCACCCGCGCACGCATTTGTGCGAAAACGCGTTTTAAGCATGCACATGCATCTTTTGGTAGACGCGGATGAAGTTTTCTTCAAAACCACAAGATGTGCATGCAAATGGTGCTTTTTGCAGAACGCCTCGTGGATTTCTACCAAACGACGTGCTAAGCATGCCGATGCTGCTCTTTTTAGCACCCACGCACGGATTTGTGCGAAAACGCGTTTTAAGCGTGCACATGCATCTTTTGGTAGACGCGGATGAAGTTTTCTGCAAAACCACAAGATGTGCATGCAAATGGTGCCTTTGGCAGAACGCGCACGTGGATTTCTACCAAACGACGTGCTAAGCATGCCGATGCTGCTCTTTTTAGCACCCGCGCACGCATTTGTGCGAAAACGCGTTTTAAGCATGCACATGCATCTTTTGGTAGACGCGGATGAAGTTTTCTGCAAAACCACAAGATGTGCATGCAAATGGTGCTTTTTGCAGAACGCGCTCGTGGATTTCTACCAAACGACGTGCTAAGCATGCCGATGCTGCTCTTTTTAGCACCCGCGCACGCATTTGTGCGAAAACGCGTTTTAAGCATGCACATGCATCTTTTGGTAGACGCGGATGAAGTTTTCTGCAAAACCACAAGATGTGCATGCAAATGGTGCTGTTTGCAGAACGCGCACGTGGATTTCTACCAAACGACGCGCTAAGCTTGCCGATGCTGCTCTTTTTAGCACCCGCGCACGGATTTGTGCGAAAACGCGTTTTAAGCATGCACATGCATCTTTTGGTAGACGCGGATGAAGTTTTCTGCAAAACCACAAGATGTGCATGCAAATGGTGCTTTTGGCAGAACGCGCACGTGGATTTCTACCAAACGACGTGCTAAGCATGCCGATGCTGCTCTTTTTAGCACCCGCGCACGCATTTGTGCGAAAACGCGTTTTAAGCATGCACATGCATCTTTTGGTAGACGCGGATGAAGTTTTCTGCAAAACCGCAAGATGTGCATGCAAATGGTGCTTTTTGCAGAACGCGCACGTGGATTTCTACCAAACGACGTGCTAAGCATGCCGATGCTGCTCTTTTTAGCACCCGCGCACGGATTTGTGCGAAAACGCGTTTTAAGCATGCACATGCATCTTTTGGTAGACGCGGATGAAGTTTTCTGCAAAACCACAAGATGTGCATGCAAATGGTGCTTTTGGCAGAACGCGCACGTGGATTTCTACCAAACGACGTGCTAAGCATGCCGATGCTGCTCTTTTTAGCACCCGCGCACGCATTTGTGCGAAAACGCGTTTTAAGCATGCACATGCATCTTTTGGTAGACGCGGATGAAGTTTTCTGCAAAACCACAAGATGTGCATGCAAATGGTGCTTTTTGCAGAACGCGCACGTGGATTTCTACCAAACGACGTGCTAAGCATGCCGATGCTGCTCTTTTTAGCACCCGCGCACGCATTTGTGCGAAAACGCGTTTTAAGCATGCACATGCATCTTTTGGTAGACGCGGATGAAGTTTTCTGCAAAACCACAAGATGTGCATGCAAATGGTGCTTTTGGCAGAACGCGCACGTGGATTTCTACCAAACGACGTGCTAAGCATGCCGATGCTGCTCTTTTTAGCACCCGCGCACGCATTTGTGCGAAAACGCGTTTTAAGCATGCACATGCATCTTTTGGTAGACGCGGATGAAATTTTCTGCAAAACCACAAGATGTGCATGCAAATGGTGCTTTTTGCAGAACGCGCTCGTGGATTTCTACCAAACGACGTGCTAAGCATGCCGATGCTGCTCTTTTTAGCACCCGCGCACGCATTTGTGCGAAAACGCGTTTTAAGCATGCACATGCATCTTTTGGTAGACGCGGATGAAGTTTTCTGCAAAACCACAAGATGTGCATGCAAATGGTGCTTTTTGCAGAACGCGCACGTGGACTTCTACCAAACGACGCGCTAAGCTTGCCGATGCTGCTCTTTTTAGCACCCGCGCACGGATTTGTGCGAAAACGCGTTTTAAGCATGCACATGCATCTTTTGGTAGACGCGGATGAAGTTTTCTGCAAAACCACAAGATGTGCATGCAAATGGTGCTTTTGGCAGAACGCGCACGTGGATTTCTACCAAACGACGTGCTAAGCATGCCGATGCTGCTCTTTTTAGCACCCGCGCACGCATTTGTGCGAAAACGCGTTTTAAGCATGCACATGCATCTTTTGGTAGACGCGGATGAAGTTTTCTGCAAAACCACAAGATGTGCATGCAAATGGTGCTTTTTGCAGAACGCGCACGTGGATTTCTACCAAACGACGTGCTAAGCATGCCGATGCTGCTCTTTTTAGCACCCGCGCACGGATTTGTGCGAAAACGCGTTTTAAGCATGCACATGCATCTTTTGGTAGACGCGGATGAAGTTTTCTACAAAACCACAAGATGTGCATGCAAATGGTGCTTTTGGCAGAACGCGCACGTGGATTTCTACCAAACGACGTGCTAAGCATGCCGATGCTGCTCTTTTTAGCACCCGCGCACGCATTTGTGCGAAAACGCGTTTTAAGCATGCACATGCATCTTTTGGTAGACGCGGATGAAGTTTTCTGCAAAACCACAAGATGTGCATGCAAATGGTGCTTTTTGCAGAACGCGCTCGTGGATTTCTACCAAACGACGTGCTAAGCATGCCGATGCTGCTCTTTTTAGCACCCGCGCACGCATTTGTGCGAAAACGCGTTTTAAGCATGCACATGCATCTTTTGGTAGACGCGGATGAAGTTTTCTGCAAAACCACAAGATGTGCATGCAAATGGTGCTTTTTGCAGAACGCGCACGTGGATTTCTACCAAACGACGTGCTAAGCATGCCGATGCTGCTCTTTTTAGCACCCGCGCACGGATTTGTGCGAAAACGCGTTTTAAGCATGCACATGCATCTTTTGGTAGACGCGGATGAAGTTTTCTGCAAAACCACAAGATGTGCATGCAAATGGTGCTTTTGGCAGAACGCGCACGTGGATTTCTACCAAACGACGTGCTAAGCATGCCGATGCTGCTCTTTTTAGCACCCGCGCACGCATTTGTGCGAAAACGCGTTTTAAGCAAGCACATGCATCTTTTGGTAGACGCGGATGAAGTTTTCTGCAAAACCACAAGATGTGCATGCAAATGGTGCTTTTTGCAGAACGCGCTCGTGGATTTCTACCAAACGACGTGCTAAGCATGCCGATGCTGCTCTTTTTAGCACCCGCGCGCGCATTTGTGCGAAAACGCGTTTTAAGCGTGCACATGCATCTTTTGGTAGACGCGGATGAAGTTTTCTGCAAAACCACAAGATGTGCATGCAAATGGTGCTTTTTGCAGAACGCGCACGTGGATTTCTACCAAACGACGTGCTAAGCATGCCGATGCTGCTCTTTTTAGCACCTGCGCACGGATTTGTGCGAAAACGCGTTTTAAGCATGCACATGCATCTTTTGGTAGACGCGGATGAAGTTTTCTGCAAGACCACAAGATGTGCATGCAAATGGTGCTTTTGGCAGAACGCGCACGTGGATTTTTACCAAACGACGTGCTAAGCATGCCGATGCTGCTCTTTTTAGCACCCGCGCAGGCATTTGTGCGAAAACGCGTTTTAAGCATGCACATGCATCTTTTGGTAGACGCGGATGAAGTTTTCTGCAAAACCACAAGATGTGCATGCAAATGGTGCTTTTTGCAGAACGCGCTCGTGGATTTCTACCAAACGACGTGCTAAGCATGCCGATGCTGCTCTTTTTAGCACCCGCGCACGCATTTGTGCGAAAACGCGTTTTAAGCATGCACATGTATCTTTTGGTAGACGCGGATGAAGTTTTCTGCAAAACCACAAGATGTGCATGCAAATGGTGCTTTTTGCAGAACGCGCACGTGGATTTCTACCAAACGACGCGCTAAGCTTGCCGATGCTGCTCTTTTTAGCACCCGCGCACGGATTTGTGCGAAAACGCGTTTTAAGCATGCACATGCATCTTTTGGTAGACGCGGATGAAGTTTTCTGCAAAACCACAAGATGTGCATGCAAATGGTGCTTTTGGCAGAACGCGCACGTGGATTTCTACCAAACGACGTGCTAAGCATGCCGATGCTGCTCTTTTTAGCACCCGCGCACGCATTTGTGCGAAAACGCGTTTTAAGCATGCACATGCATCTTTTGGTAGACGCGGATGAAGTTTTCTGCAAAACCGCAAGATGTGCATGCGAATGGTGCTTTGTGCAGAACGCGCACGTGGATTTCTACCAAACGACGTGCTAAGCATGCCGATGCTGCTCTTTTTAGCACCCGCGCACGGATTTGTGCGAAAACGCGTTTTAAGCATGCACATGCATCTTTTGGTAGACGCGGATGAAGTTTTCTGCAAAACCACAAGATGTGCATGCAAATGGTGCTTTTGGCAGAACGCGCACGTGGATTTCTACCAAACGACGTGCTAAGCATGCCGATGCTGCTCTTTTTAGCACCCGCGCACGCATTTGTGCGAAAACGCGTTTTAAGCATGCACATGCATCTTTTGGTAGACGCGGATGAAGTTTTCTGCAAAACGACAAGATGTGCATGCAAATGGTGCTTTTTGCAGAACGCGCACGTGGATTTCTACCAAACGACGTGCTAAGCATGCCGATGCTGCTCTTTTTAGCACCCGCGCACGCATTTGTGCGAAAACGCGTTTTAAGCATGCACATGCATCTTTTGGTAGACGCGGATGAAGTTTTCTGCAAAACCACAAGATGTGCATGCAAATGGTGCTTTTGGCAGAACGCGCACGTGGATTTCTACCAAACGACGTGCTAAGCATGCCGATGCTGCTCTTTTTAGCACCCGCGCACGCATTTGTGCGAAAACGCGTTTTAAGCATGCACATGCATCTTTTGGTAGACGCGGATGAAGTTTTCTGCAAAACCACAAGATGTGCATGCAAATGGTGCTTTTTGCAGAACGCGCTCGTGGATTTCTACCAAACGACGTGCTAAGCATGCCGATGCTGCTCTTTTTAGCACCCGCGCACGCATTTGTGCGAAAACGCGTTTTAAGCATGCACATGCATCTTTTGGTAGACGCGGATGAAGTTTTCTGCAAAACCACAAGATGTGCATGCAAATGGTGCTTTTTGCAGAACGCGCACGTGGATTTCTACCAAACGACGTGCTAAGCATGCCGATGCTGCTCTTTTTAGCACCCGCGCACGGATTTGTGCGAAAACGCGTTTTAAGCATGCACATGCATCTTTTGGTAGACGCGGATGAAGTTTTCTGCAAAACCACAAGATGTGCATGCAAATGGTGCTTTTGGCAGAACGCGCACGTGGATTTCTACCAAACGACGTGCTAAGCATGCCGATGCTGCTCTTTTTAGCACCCGCGCACGCATTTGTGCGAAAACGCGTTTTAAGCAAGCACATGCATCTTTTGGTAGACGCGGATGAAGTTTTCTGCAAAACCACAAGATGTGCATGCAAATGGTGCTTTTTGCAGAACGCGCTCGTGGATTTCTACCAAACGACGTGCTAAGCATGCCGATGCTGCTCTTTTTAGCACCCGCGCGCGCATTTGTGCGAAAACGCGTTTTAAGCGTGCACATGCATCTTTTGGTAGACGCGGATGAAGTTTTCTGCAAAACCACAAGATGTGCATGCAAATGGTGCTTTTTGCAGAACGCGCACGTGGATTTCTACCAAACGACGTGCTAAGCATGCCGATGCTGCTCTTTTTAGCACCTGCGCACGGATTTGTGCGAAAACGCGTTTTAAGCATGCACATGCATCTTTTGGTAGACGCGGATGAAGTTTTCTGCAAGACCACAAGATGTGCATGCAAATGGTGCTTTTGGCAGAACGCGCACGTGGATTTTTACCAAACGACGTGCTAAGCATGCCGATGCTGCTCTTTTTAGCACCCGCGCAGGCATTTGTGCGAAAACGCGTTTTAAGCATGCACATGCATCTTTTGGTAGACGCGGATGAAGTTTTCTGCAAAACCACAAGATGTGCATGCAAATGGTGCTTTTTGCAGAACGCGCTCGTGGATTTCTACCAAACGACGTGCTAAGCATGCCGATGCTGCTCTTTTTAGCACCCGCGCACGCATTTGTGCGAAAACGCGTTTTAAGCATGCACATGTATCTTTTGGTAGACGCGGATGAAGTTTTCTGCAAAACCACAAGATGTGCATGCAAATGGTGCTTTTTGCAGAACGCGCACGTGGATTTCTACCAAACGACGCGCTAAGCTTGCCGATGCTGCTCTTTTTAGCACCCGCGCACGGATTTGTGCGAAAACGCGTTTTAAGCATGCACATGCATCTTTTGGTAGACGCGGATGAAGTTTTCTGCAAAACCACAAGATGTGCATGCAAATGGTGCTTTTGGCAGAACGCGCACGTGGATTTCTACCAAACGACGTGCTAAGCATGCCGATGCTGCTCTTTTTAGCACCCGCGCACGCATTTGTGCGAAAACGCGTTTTAAGCATGCACATGCATCTTTTGGTAGACGCGGATGAAGTTTTCTGCAAAACCGCAAGATGTGCATGCGAATGGTGCTTTGTGCAGAACGCGCACGTGGATTTCTACCAAACGACGTGCTAAGCATGCCGATGCTGCTCTTTTTAGCACCCGCGCACGGATTTGTGCGAAAACGCGTTTTAAGCATGCACATGCATCTTTTGGTAGACGCGGATGAAGTTTTCTGCAAAACCACAAGATGTGCATGCAAATGGTGCTTTTGGCAGAACGCGCACGTGGATTTCTACCAAACGACGTGCTAAGCATGCCGATGCTGCTCTTTTTAGCACCCGCGCACGCATTTGTGCGAAAACGCGTTTTAAGCATGCACATGCATCTTTTGGTAGACGCGGATGAAGTTTTCTGCAAAACGACAAGATGTGCATGCAAATGGTGCTTTTTGCAGAACGCGCACGTGGATTTCTACCAAACGACGTGCTAAGCATGCCGATGCTGCTCTTTTTAGCACCCGCGCACGCATTTGTGCGAAAACGCGTTTTAAGCATGCACATGCATCTTTTGGTAGACGCGGATGAAGTTTTCTGCAAAACCACAAGATGTGCATGCAAATGGTGCTTTTGGCAGAACGCGCACGTGGATTTCTACCAAACGACGTGCTAAGCATGCCGATGCTGCTCTTTTTAGCACCCGCGCACGCATTTGTGCGAAAACGCGTTTTAAGCATGCACATGCATCTTTTGGTAGACGCGGATGAAGTTTTCTGCAAAACCACAAGATGTGCATGCAAATGGTGCTTTTTGCAGAACGCGCTCGTGGATTTCTACCAAACGACGTGCTAAGCATGCCGATGCTGCTCTTTTTAGCACCCGCGCACGCATTTGTGCGAAAACGCGTTTTAAGCATGCACATGCATCTTTTGGTAGACGCGGATGAAGTTTTCTGCAAAACCACAAGATGTGCATGCAAATGGTGCTTTTGGCAGAACGCGCACGTGGATTTCTACCAAACGACGTGCTAAGCATGCCGATGCTGCTCTTTTTAGCACCCGCGCACGCATTTGTGCGAAAACGCGTTTTAAGCATGCACATGCATCTTTTGGTAGACGCGGATGAAGTTTTCTGCAAAACCGCAAGATGTGCATGCAAATGGTGCTTTGTGCAGAACGCGCACGTGGATTTCTACCAAACGACGTGCTAAGCATGCCGATGCTGCTCTTTTTAGCACCCGCGCACGGATTTGTGCGAAAACGCGTTTTAAGCATGCACATGCATCTTTTGGTAGACGCGGATGAAGTTTTCTGCAAAACCACAAGATGTGCATGCAAATGGTGCTTTTGGCAGAACGCGCACGTGGATTTCTACCAAACGACGTGCTAAGCATGCCGATGCTGCTCTTTTTAGCACCCGCGCACGCATTTGTGCGAAAACGCGTTTTAAGCATGCACATGCATCTTTTGGTAGACGCGGATGAAGTTTTCTGCAAAACCACAAGATGTGCATGCAAATGGTGCTTTTTGCAGAACGCGCACGTGGATTTCTACCAAACGACGTGCTAAGCATGCCGATGCTGCTCTTTTTAGCACCCGCGCACGCATTTGTGCGAAAACGCGTTTTAAGCATGCACATGCATCTTTTGGTAGACGCGGATGAAGTTTTCTGCAAAACCACAAGATGTGCATGCAAATGGTGCTTTTGGCAGAACGCGCACGTGGATTTCTACCAAACGACGTGCTAAGCATGCCGATGCTGCTCTTTTTAGCACCCGCGCACGCATTTGTGCGAAAACGCGTTTTAAGCATGCACATGCATCTTTTGGTAGACGTGGATGAAGTTTTCTGCAAAACCACAAGATGTGCATGCAAATGGTGCTTTTTGCAGAACGCGCTCGTGGATTTCTACCAAACGACGTGCTAAGCATGCCGATGCTGCTCTTTTTAGCACCCGCGCACGCATTTGTGCGAAAACGCGTTTTAAGCATGCACATGCATCTTTTGGTAGACGCGGATGAAGTTTTCTGCAAAACCACAAGATGTGCATGCAAATGGTGCTTTTTGCAGAACGCGCACGTGGATTCCTACCAAACGACGTGCTAAGCATGCCGATGCTGCTCTTTTTAGCACCCGCGCACGGATTTGTGCGAAAACGCGTTTTAAGCATGCACATGCATCTTTTGGTAGACGCGGATGAAGTTTTCTGCAAAACCACAAGATGTGCATGCAAATGGTGCTTTTGGCAGAACGCGCACGTGGATTTCTACCAAACGACGTGCTAAGCATGCCGATGCTGCTCTTTTTAGCACCCGCGCGCGCATTTGTGCGAAAACGCGTTTTAAGCATGCACATGCATCTTTTGGTAGACGCGGATGAAGTTTTCTGCAAAACCACAAGATGTGCATGCAAATGGTGCTTTTTGCAGAACGCGCACGTGGATTTCTACCAAACGACGTGCTAAGCATGCCGATGCTGCTCTTTTTAGCACCTGCGCACGGATTTGTGCGAAAACGCGTTTTAAGCATGCACATGCATCTTTTGGTAGACGCGGATGAAGTTTTCTGCAAAACCACAAGATGTGTATGCAAATGGTGCTTTTGGCAGAACGCGCACGTGGATTTTTACCAAACGACGTGCTAAGCATGCCGATGCTGCTCTTTTTAGCACCCGCGCACGCATTTGTGCGAAAACGCGTTTTAAGCATGCACATGCATCTTTTGGTAGACGCGGATGAAGTTTTCTGCAAAACCACAAGATGTGCATGCAAATGGTGCTTTTTGCAGAACGCGCTCGTGGATTTCTACCAAACGACGTGCTAAGCATGTCGATGCTGCTCTTTTTAGCACCCGCGCACGCATTTGTGCGAAAACGCGTTTTAAGCATGCACATGCATCTTTTGGTAGACGCGGATGAAGTTTTCTGCAAAACCACAAGATGTGCATGCAAATGGTGCTTTTTGCAGAACGCGCACGTGGATTTCTACCAAACGACGCGCTAAGCTTGCCGATGCTGCTCTTTTTAGCGCCCGCGCACGGATTTGTGCGAAAACGCGTTTTAAGCATGCACATGCATCTTTTGGTAGACGCGGATGAAGTTTTCTGCAAAACCACAAGATGTGCATGCAAATGGTGCTTTTGGCAGAACGCGCACGTGGATTTCTACCAAAAGACGTGCTAAGCATGCCGATGCTGCTCTTTTTAGCACCCGCGCACGCATTTGTGCGAAAACGCGTTTTAAGCATGCACATGCATCTTTTGGTAGACGCGGATGAAGTTTTCTGCAAAACCGCAAGATGTGCATGCAAATGGTGCTTTGTGCAGGACGCGCACGTGGATTTCTACCAAACGACGTGCTAAGCATGCCGATGCTGCTCTTTTTAGCACCCGCGCACGGATTTGTGCGAAAACGCGTTTTAAGCATGCACATGCATCTTTTGGTAGACGCGGATGAAGTTTTCTGCAAAACCACAAGATGTGCATGCAAATGGTGCTTTTGGCAGAACGCGCACGTGGATTTCTACCAAACGACGTGCTAAGCATGCCGATGCTGCTCTTTTTAGCACCCGCGCACGCATTTGTGCGAAAACGCGTTTTAAGCATGCACATGCATCTTTTGGTAGACGCGGATGAAGTTTTCTGCAAAACCACAAGATGTGCATGCAAATGGTGCTTTTTGCAGAACGCGCACGTGGATTTCTACAAAACGACGTGCTAAGCATGCCGATGCTGCTCTTTTTAGCACCCGCGCACGCATTTGTGCGAAAACGCGTTTTAAGCATGCACATGCATCTTTTGGTAGACGCGGATGAAGTTTTCTGCAAAACCACAAGATGTGCATGCAAATGGTGCTTTTGGCAGAACGCGCACGTGGATTTCTACCAAACGACGTGCTAAGCATGCCGATGCTGCTCTTTTTAGCACCCGCGCACGCATTTGTGCGAAAACGCGTTTTAAGCATGCACATGCATCTTTTGGTAGACGCGGATGAAGTTTTCTGCAAAACCACAAGATGTGCATGCAAATGGTGCTTTTTGCAGAACGCGCTCGTGGATTTCTACCAAACGACGTGCTAAGCATGCCGATGCTGCTCTTTTTAGCACCCGCGCACGCATTTGTGCGAAAACGCGTTTTAAGCATGCACATGCATCTTTTGGTAGACGCGGATGAAGTTTTCTGCAAAACCACAAGATGTGCATGCAAATGGTGCTTTTTGCAGAACGCGCACGTGGATTTCTACCAAACGACGTGCTAAGCATGCCGATGCTGCTCTTTTTAGCACCCGCGCACGGATTTGTGCGAAAACGCGTTTTAAGCATGCACATGCATCTTTTGGTAGACGCGGATGAAGTTTTCTGCAAAACCACAAGATGTGCATGCAAATGGCGCTTTTGGCAGAACGCGCACGTGGATTTCTACCAAACGACGTGCTAAGCATGCCGATGCTGCTCTTTTTAGCACCCGCGCACGCATTTGTGCGAAAACGCGTTTTAAGCATGCACATGCATCTTTTGGTAGACGCGGATGAAGTTTTCTGCAAAACCACAAGATGTGCATGCAAATGGTGCTTTTTGCAGAACGCGCTCGTGGATTTCTACCAAACGACGTGCTAAGCATGCCGATGCTGCTCTTTTTAGCACCCGCGCGCGCATTTGTGCGAAAACGCGTTTTAAGCATGCACATGCATCTTTTGGTAGACGCGGATGAAGTTTTCTGCAAAACCACAAGATGTGCATGCAAATGGTGCTTTTTGCAGAACGCGCACGTGGATTTCTACCAAACGACGTGCTAAGCATGCCGATGCTGCTCTTTTTAGCACCCGCGCACGGATTTGTGCGAAAACGCGTTTTAAGCATGCACATGCATCTTTTGGTAGACGCGGATGAAGTTTTCTGCAAAACCACAAGATGTGCATGCAAATGGTGCTTTTGGCAGAACGCGCACGTGCATTTCTACCAAACGACGTGCTAAGCATGCCGATGCTGCTCTTTTTAGCACCCGCGCACGCATTTGTGCGAAAACGCGTTTTAAGCATGCACATGCATCTTTTGGTAGACGCGGATGAAGTTTTCTGCAAAACCACAAGATGTGCATGCAAATGGTGCTTTTTGCAGAACGCGCTCGTGGATTTCTACCAAACGACGTGCTAAGCATGCCGATGCTGCTCTTTTTAGCACCCGCGCACGCATTTGTGCGAAAACGCGTTTTAAGCATGCACATGCATCTTTTGGTAGACGCGGATGAAGTTTTCTGCAAAACCACAAGATGTGCATGCAAATGGTGCTTTTGGCAGAACGCGCACGTGGATTTCTACCAAAGGACGTGCTAAGCATGCCGATGCTGCTATATTTAGCACCCGCGCACGCATTTGTGCGAAAACGCGTTTTAAGCATGCACATGCATCTTTTGGTAGACGCGGATGAAGTTTTCTGCAAAACCACAAGATGTGCATGCAAATGGTGCTTTTTGCAGAACGCGCACGTGGATTTCTACCAAACGACGTGCTAAGCATGCCGATGCTGCTCTTTTTAGCACCCGCGCACGCATTTGTGCGAAAACGCGTTTTAAGCACGCACATGCATCTTTTGGTAGACGCGGATGAAGTTTTCTGCAAAACCACAAGATGTGCATGCAAATAGTGCTTTTTGCAGAACGCGCACGTGGATTTCTACCAAACGACGTGCTAAGCATGCCGATGCTGCTCTTTTTAGCACCCGCGCGCGCATTTGTGCGAAAACGCGTTTTAAGCATGCACATGCATCTTTTGGTAGACGCGGATGAAGTTTTCTGCAAAACCACAAGATGTGCATGCAAATGGTGCTTTTTGCAGAACGCGCACGTGGATTTCTACCAAACGACGTGCTAAGCATGCCGATGCTGCTCTTTTTAGCACCCGCGCACCCATTGGTGCGAAAACGCGTTTTAAGCATGCACATGCATCTTATGGTAGACGCGGATGAAGTTTTCTGCAAAACCACAATATGTGCATGCAAATGGTGCTTTTTGCAGAACGCGCACGTGGATTTCTACCAAACGACGTGCTAAGCATGCCGATGCTGCTCTTTTTAGCACCCGCGCACGCATTTGTGCGAAAACGCGTTTTAAGCATGCACATGCATCTTTTGGTAGACGCGGATGAAGTTTTCTGCAAAACCACAAGATGTGCATGCAAATGGTGCTTTTGGCAGAACGCGCACGTGGATTTCTACCAAACGACGTGCTAAGCATGCCGATGCTGCTCTTTTTAGCACCCGCGCACGCATTTGTGCGAAAACGCGTTTTAAGCATGCACATGCATCTCATGGTAGACGCGGATGAAGTTTTCTGCAAAACCACAAGATGTGCATGCAAATGGTGCTTTTTGCAGAACGCGCTCGTGGATTTCTACCAAACGACGTGCTAAGCATGCCGATGCTGCTCTTTTTAGCACCCGCGCACGGATTTGTGCGAAAACGCGTTTTAAGCATGCACATGCATCTTTTGGTAGACGCGGATGAAGTTTTCTGCAAAACCACAAGATGTGCATGCAAATGGTGCTTTTGGCAGAACGCGCACGTGGATTTCTACCAAACGATGTGCTAAGCATGCCGATGCTGCTCTTTTTAGCACCCGCGCACGCATTTGTGCGAAAACGCGTTTTAAGCATGCACATGCATCTTTTGGTAGACGCGGATAAAGTTTTCTGCAAAACCACAAGATGTGCATGCAAATGGTGCTTTTTGCAGAACGCGCTCGTGGATTTCTACCAAACGACGTGCTAAGCATGCCGATGCTGCTCTTTTTAGCACCCGCGCGCGCATTTGTGCGAAAACGCGTTTTAAGCATGCACATGCATCTTTTGGTAGACGCGGATGAAGTTTTCTGCAAAACCACAAGATGTGCATGCAAATGGTGCTTTTTGCAGAACGCGCACGTGGATTTCTACCAAACGACGTGCTAAGCATGCCGATGCTGCTCTTTTTAGCACCCGCGCACGGATTTGTGCGAAAACGCGTTTTAAGCATGCACATGCATCTTTTGGTAGACGCGGATGAAGTTTTCTGCAAAACCACAAGATGTGCATGCAAATGGTGCTTTTGGCAGAACGCGCACGTGGATTTCTACCAAACGACGTGCTAAGCATGCCGATGCTGCTCTTTTTAGCACCCGCGCACGCATTTGTGCGAAAACGCGTTTTAAGCATGCACATGCATCTTTTGGTAGACGCGGATGAAGTTTTCTGCAAAACCACAAGATGTGCATGCAAATGGTGCTTTTTGCAGAACGCGCTCGTGGATTTCTACCAAACGACGTGCTAAGCATGCCGATGCTGCTCTTTTTAGCACCCGCGCACGCATTTGTGCGAAAACGCGTTTTAAGCATGCACATGCATCTTTTGGTAGACGCGGGTGAAGTTTTCTGCAAAACCACAAGATGTGCATGCAAATGGGGCTTTTTGCAGAACGCGCACGTGGATTTCTACCAAACGACGCGCTAAGCTTGCCGATGCTGCTCTTTTTAGCACCCGCGCACGGATTTGTGCGAAAACGCGTTTTAAGCATGCACATGCATCTTTTGGTAGACGCGGATGATGTTTTCTGCAAAACCACAAGATGTGCATGCAAATGGTGCTTTTTGCAGAACGCGCACGTGGATTTCTACCAAACGACGTGCTAAGCATGCCGATGCTGCTCTTTTTAGCACCCGCGCACGGATTTGTGCGAAAACGCGTTTTAAGCATGCACATGCATCTTTTGGTAGACGCGGATGAAGTTTTCTGCAAAACCACAAGATGTGCATGCAAATGGTGCTTTTTGCAGAACGCGCACGTGGATTTCTACCAAACGACGTGCTAAGCATGCCGATGCTGCTCTTTTTAGCACCCGCGCACGGATTTGTGCGAAAACGCGTTTTAAGCATGCACATGCATCTTTTGGTAGACGCGGATGAAGTTTTCTGCAAAACCACAAGATGTGCATGCAAATGGTGCTTTTGGCAGAACGCGCACGTGGATTTCTACCAAACGACGTGCTAAGCATGCCGATGCTGCTCTTTTTAGCACCCGCGCACGCATTTGTGCGAAAACGCGTTTTAAGCATGCACATGCATCTTTTGGTAGACGCGGATGAAGTTTTCTGCAAAACCACAAGATGTGCATGCAAATGGTGCTTTTTGCAGAACGCGCACGTGGATTTCTACCAAACGACGTGCTAAGCATGCCGATGCTGCTCTTTTTAGCACCCGCGCACGCATTTGTGCGAAAACGCGTTTTAAGCATGCACATGCATCTTTTGGTAGACGCGGATGAAGTTTTCTGCAAAACCACAAGATGTGCATGCAAATGGTGCTTTTTGCAGAACGCGCACGTGGATTTCTACCAAACGACGCGCTAAGCTTGCCGATGCTGCTCTTTTTAGCACCCGCGCACGGATATGTGCGAAAACGCGTTTTAAGCATGCACATGCATCTTTTGGTAGACGCGGATGAAGTTTTCTGCAAAACCACAAGATGTGCATGCAAATGGTGCTTTTGGCAGAACGCGCACGTGGATTTCTACCAAACGACGTGCTAAGCATGCCGATGCTGCTCTTTTTAGCACCCGCGCACGCATTTTTGCGAAAACGCGTTTTAAGCATGCACATGCATCTTTTGGTAGACGCGGATGAAGTTTTCTGCAAAACCACAAGATGTGCATGCAAATGGTGCTTTTTGCAGAACGCGCACGTGGATTTCTACCAAACGACGTGCTAAGCATGCCGATGCTGCTCTTTTTAGCACCCGCGCACGGATTTGTGCGAAAACGCGTTTTAAGCATGCACATGCATCTTTTGGTAGACGCGGATGAAGTTTTCTGCAAAACCACAAGATGTGCATGCAAATGGTGCTTTTGGCAGAACGCGCACGTGGATTTCTACCAAACGACGTGCTAAGCATGCCGATGCTGCTATTTTTAGCACCCGCGCACGCATTTGTGCGAAAACGCGTTTTAAGCATGCACATGCATCTTTTGGTAGACGCGGATGAAGTTTTCTGCAAAACCACAAGATATGCATGCAAATGGTGCTTTTTGCAGAACGCGCACGTGGATTTCTACCAAACTACGTGCTAAGCATGCCGATGCTGCTCTTTTTAGCACCCGCGCACGCATTTGTGCGAAAACGCGTTTTAAGCATGCACATGCATCTTTTGGTAGACGCGGATGAAGTTTTCTGCAAAACCACAAGATGTGCATGCAAATGGTGCTTTTTGCAGAACGCGCACGTGGATTTCTACCAAACGACGTGCTAAGCATGCCGATGCTGCTCTTTTTAGCACCCGCGCACGCATTTGTGCGAAAACGCGTTTTAAGCATGCACATTCATCTTTTGGTAGACGCGGATGAAGTTTTCTGCAAAACCACAAGATGTGCATGCAAATGGTGCTTTTTGCAGAACGCGCACGTGGATTTCTACCAAACGATGTGCTAAGCTTGCCGATGCTGCTCTTTTTAGCACCCGCGCACGGATTTGTGCGAAAACGCGTTTTAAGCATGCACATGCATCTTTTGGTAGACGCGGATGAAGTTTTCTGCAAAACCACAAGATGTGCATGCAAATGGTGCTTTTGGCAGAACGCGCACGTGGATTTCTACCAAACGACGTGCTAAGCATGCCGATGCTACTCTTTTTAGCACCCGCGCACGCATTTGTGCGAAAACGCGTTTTAAGCATGCACATGCATCTTTTGGTAGACGCGGATGAAGTTTTCTGCAAAACAACAAGATGTGCATGCAAATGGTGCTTTTTGCAGAACGCGCACGTGAATTTCTACCAAACGACGTGCTAAGCATGCCGATGCTGCTCTTTTTAACACCCGCGCACGGATTTGTGCGAAAACGCGTTTTAAGCATGCACATGCATCTTTTGGTAGACGCGTATGAAGTTTTCTGCAAAACCACAAGATGTGCATGCAAATGGTGCTTTTGGCAGAACGCGCACGTGGATTTCTACCAAACGACGTGCTAAGCATGCCGATGCTGCTCTTTTTAGCACCCGCGCACGTATTTGTGCGAAAACGCGTTTTAGGCATGCACATGCATCTTTTGGTAGACGCGGATGAAGTTTTCTGCAAAACCACAAGATGTGCATGCAAATGGTGCTTTTTGCAGAACGCGCACGTGGATTTCTACCAAACGACGTGCTAAGCATGCCGATGCTGCTATATTTAGCACCCGCGCACGCATTTGTGCGAAAACGCGTTTTAAGCATGCACATGCATCTTTTGGTAGACGCGGATGAAGTTTTCTGCAAAACCACAAGATGTGCATGCAAATGGTGCTTTTTGCAGAACGCGCACGTGGATTTCTACCAAACGACGTGCTAAGCATGCCGATGCTGCTCTTTTTAGCACCCGCGCACGCATTTGTGCGAAAACGCGTTTTAAGCACGCACATGCATCTTTTGGTAGACGCGGATGAAGTTTTCTGCAAAACCACAAGATGTGCATGCAAATAGTGCTTTTTGCAGAACGCGCACGTGGATTTCTACCAAACGACGTGCTAAGCATGCCGATGCTGCTCTTTTTAGCACCCGCGCACGCATTTGTGCGAAAACGCGTTTTAAGCATGCACCTGCATCTTTTGGTAGACGCGGATGAAGTTTTCAGCAAAACCACAAGATGTGCATGCAAATGGTGCTTTTGGCAGAACGCGCACGTGGATTTCTACCAAACGACGTGCTAAGCATGCCGATGCTGCTCTTTTTAGCACCCGCGCACGCATTTGTGCGAAAACGCGTTTTAAGCATGCACATGCATCTTTTGGTAGACGCGGATGAAGTTTTCTGCAAAACCACAAGATGTGCATGCAAATCGTGCTTCTTGCAGAACGCGCACGTGGATTTCTACCAAACGACGTGCTAAGCATGCCGATGCTGCTCTTTTTAGCACCCGCGCACGCATTTGTGCGAAAACGCGTTTTAAGCATGCACATGCATCTTTTGGTAGACGCGGATGAAGTTTTCTGCAAAACCACAAGATGTGCATGCAAATGGTGCTTTTTGCAGAACGCGCACGTGGATTTCTACCAAACGACGTGCTAAGCATGCCGATGCTGCTATTTTTAGCACCCGCGCACGCATTTGTGCGAAAACGCGTTTTAAGCATGCACATGCATCTTTTGGTAGACGCGGATGAAGTTTTCTGCAAAACCACAAGATATGCATGCAAATGGTGCTTTTTGCAGAACGCGCACGTGGATTTCTACCAAACGACGTGCTAAGCATGCCGATGCTGCTCTTTTTAGAACCCGCGCACGCATTTGTGCGAAAACGCGTTTTAAGCATGCACATGCATCTTTTGGTAGACGCGGATGAAGTTTTCTGCAAAACCACAAGATGTGCATGCAAATGGTGCTTTTTGCAGAACGCGCACGTGGATTTCTACCAAACGACGTGCTAAGCATGCCGATGCTGCTCTTTTTAGCACCCGCGCACGTATTTGTGCGAAAACGCGTTTTAGGCATGCACATGCATCTTTTGGTAGACGCGGATGAAGTTTTCTGCAAAACCACAAGATGTGCATGCAAATGGTGCTTTTTGCAGAACGCGCACGTGGATTTCTACCAAACGACGTGCTAAGCATGCCGATGCTGCTATATTTAGCACCCGCGCACGCATTTGTGCGAAAACGCGTTTTAAGCATGCACATGCATCTTTTGGTAGACGCGGATGAAGTTTTCTGCAAAACCACAAGATGTGCATGCAAATGGTGCTTTTTGCAGAACGCGCACGTGGATTTCTACCAAACGACGTGCTAAGCATGCCGATGCTGCTCTTTTTAGCACCCGCGCACGCATTTGTGCGAAAACGCGTTTTAAGCACGCACATGCATCTTTTGGTAGACGCGGATGAAGTTTTCTGCAAAACCACAAGATGTGCATGCAAATAGTGCTTTTTGCAGAACGCGCACGTGGATTTCTACCAAACGACGTGCTAAGCATGCCGATGCTGCTCTTTTTAGCACCCGCGCACGCATTTGTGCGAAAACGCGTTTTAAGCATGCACATGCATCTTTTGGTAGACGCGGATGAAGTTTTCAGCAAAACCACAAGATGTGCATGCAAATGGTGCTTTTGGCAGAACGCGCACGTGGATTTCTACCAAACGACGTGCTAAGCATGCCGATGCTGCTCTTTTTAGCACCCGCGCACGCATTTGTGCGAAAACGCGTTTTAAGCATGCACATGCATCTTTTGGTAGACGCGGATGAAGTTTTCTGCAAAACCACAAGATGTGCATGCAAATCGTGCTTTTTGCAGAACGCGCACGTGGATTTCTACCAAACGACGTGCTAAGCATGCCGATGCTGCTCTTTTTAGCACCCGCGCACGCATTTGTGCGAAAACGCGTTTTAAGCATGCACATGCATCTTTTGGTAGACGCGGATGAAGTTTTCTGCAAAACCACAAGATGTGCATGCAAATGGTGCTTTTTGCAGAACGCGCACGTGGATTTCTACCAAACGACGTGCTAAGCATGCCGATGCTGCTATTTTTAGCACCCGCGCACGCATTTGTGCGAAAACGCGTTTTAAGCATGCACATGCATCTTTTGGTAGACGCGGATGAAGTTTTCTGCAAAACCACAAGATATGCATGCAAATGGTGCTTTTTGCAGAACGCGCACGTGGATTTCTACCAAACGACGTGCTAAGCATGCCGATGCTGCTCTTTTTAGAACCCGCGCACGCATTTGTGCGAAAACGCGTTTTAAGCATGCACATGCATCTTTTGGTAGACGCGGATGAAGTTTTCTGCAAAACCACAAGATGTGCATGCAAATGGTGCTTTTTGCAGAACGCGCACGTGGATTTCTACCAAACGACGTGCTAAGCATGCCGATGCTGCTCTTTTTAGCACCCGCGCACGCATTTGTGCGAAAACGCGTTTTAAGCATGCACATGCATCTTTTGGTAGACGCGGATGATGTTTTCTGCAAAATCACAAGATGTGCATGCAAATGGTGCTTTTGGCAGAACGCGCACGTGGATTTCTACCAAACGACGTGCTAAGCATGCCGATGCTGCTCTTTTTAGCACCCGCGCACGCATTTGTGCGAAAACGCGTTTTAAGCATGCACATGCATCTTTTGGTAGACGCGGATGAAGTTTTCTGCAAAACCACAAGATGTGCATGCAAATGGTGCTTTTTGCAGAACGCGCACGTGGATTTCTACCAAACGACGTGCTAAGCATGCCGATGCTGCTCTTTTTAGCACCCGCGCACGCATTTGTGCGAAAACGCGTTTTAAGCATGCACATGCATCTTTTGGTAGACGCGGATGAAGTTTTCTGCAAAACCACAAGATGTGCATGCAAATGATGCTTTTTGCAGAACGCGCTCGTGGATTTCTACCAAACGACGTGCTAAGCATGCCGATACTGCTCTTTTTAGCACCCGCGCACGCATTTGTGCGAAAACGCGTTTTAAGCATGCACATGCATCTTTTGGTAGACGCGGATGAAGTTTTCTGCAAAACCACAAGATGTGCATGCAAATGGTGCTTTTTGCAGAACGCGCACGTGGATTTCTACCAAACGACGTGCTAAGCATGCCGATGCTGCTCTTTTTAGCACCCGCGCACGGATTTGTGCGAAAACGCGTTTTAAGCATGCACATGCATCTTTTGGTAGACGCGGATGAAGTTTTCTGCAAAACCACAAGATGTGCATGCAAATGGTGCTTTTGGCAGAACGCGCACGTGGATTTCTACCAAACGACGTGCTAAGCATGCCGATGCTGCTCTTTTTAGCACCCGCGCACGCATTTGTGCGAAAACGCGTTTTAAGCATGCACATGCATCTTTTGGTAGACGCGGATGAAGTTTTCTGCAAAACCACAAGATGTGCATGCAAATGGTGCTTTTTGCAGAACGCGCACGTGGATTTCTACCAAACGACGTGCTAAGTATGCCGATGCTGCTCTTTTTAGCACCCGCGCACGCATTTGTGCGAAAACGCGTTTTAAGCATGCACATGCATCTTTTGGTAGACGCGGATGAAGTTTTCTGCAAAACCACAAGATGTGCATGCAAATGGTGCTTTTTGCAGAACGCGCACGTGGATTTCTACCAAACGACGTGCTAAGCATGCCGATGCTGCTCTTTTTAGCACCCGCGCACGGATTTGTGCGAAAACGCGTTTTAAGCATGCACATGCATCTTTTGGTAGACGCGGATGAAGTTTTCTGCAAAACCACAAGATGTGCATGCAAATGGTGCTTTTGGCAGAACGCGCTCGTGGATTTCTACCAAACGACGTGCTAAGCATGCCGATGCTGCTCTTTTTAGCACCCGCGCACGCATTTGTGCGAAAACGCGTTTTAAGCATGCACATGCATCTTTTGGTAGACGCGGATGAAGTTTTCTGCAAAACCACAAGATGTGCATGCAAATGGTGCTTTTTGCAGAACGCGCACGTGGATTTCTACCAAACGACGTGCTAAGCATGCCGATGCTGCTCTTTTTAGCACCCGCGCACGCATTTGTGCGAAAACGCGTTTTAAGCATGCACATGCATCTTTTGGTAGACGCGGATGAAGTTTTCTGCAAAACCACAAGATGTGCATGCAAATGGTGCTTTTTGCAGAACGCGCACGTGGATTTCTACCAAACGACGCGCTAAGCTTGCCGATGCTGCTCTTTTTAGCACCCGCGCACGGATTTGTGCGAAAACGCGTTTTAAGCATGCACATGCATCTTTTGGTAGACGCGGATGAAGTTTTCTGCAAAATCCCAAGATGTGCATGCAAATGGTGCTTTTGGCAGAACGCGCACGTGGATTTCTACCAAACGACGTGCTAAGCATGCCGATGCTGCTCTTTTTAGCACCCGCGCACGCATTTGTGCGAAAACGCGTTTTAAGCATGCACATGCATCTTTTGGTAGACGCGGATGAAGTTTTCTGCAAAACCACAAGATGTGCATGCAAATGGTGCTTTTTGCAGAACGCGCACGTGGATTTCTACCAAACGACGTGCTAAGCATGCCGATGCTGCTCTTTTTAGCACCCGCGCATGGATTTGTGCGAAAACGCGTTTTAAGCATGCACATGCATCTTTTGGTAGACGCGGATGAAGTTTTCTGCAAAACCACAAGATGTGCATGCAAATGGTGCTTTTGGCAGAACGCGCACGTGGATTTCTACCAAACGACGTGCTAAGCATGCCGATGCTGCTCTTTTTAGCACCCGCGCACGCATTTGTGCGAAAACGCGTTTTAAGCGTGCACATGCATCTTTTGGTAAACGCGGAAGAAGTTTTCTGCAAAACCACAAGATGTGCATGCAAATGGTGCTTTTTGCAGAACGCGCACGTGGATTTCTACCAAACGACGTGCTAAGCATGCCGATGCTGCTTTTTTAGCACCCGCGCACGCATTTGTGCGAAAACGCGTTTTAAGCATGCACATGCATCTTTTGGTAGACGCGGATGAAGTTTTCTGCAAAACCACAAGATGTGCATGCAAATGGTGCTTTTTGCAGAACGCGCACGTGGATTTCTACCAAACGACGTGCTAAGCATGCCGATGCTGCTCTTTTTAGCACCCGCGCACGCATTTGTGCGAAAACGCGTTTTAAGCATGCACATGCATCTTTTGGTAGACGCGGATGAAGTTTTCTGCAAAACCACAAGATGTGCATGCAAATGGTGCTTTTTGCAGAACGCGCACGTGGATTTCTACCAAACGATGTGCTAAGCTTGCCGATGCTGCTCTTTTTAGCACCCGCGCACGGATTTGTGCGAAAACGCGTTTTAAGCATGCACATGCATCTTTTGGTAGACGCGGATGAAGTTTTCTGCAAAACCACAAGATGTGCATGCAAATGGTGCTTTTGGCAGAACGCGCACGTGGATTTCTACCAAACGACGTGCTAAGCATGCCGATGCTGCTCTTTTTAGCACCCGCGCACGCATTTGTGCGAAAACGCGTTTTAAGCATGCACATGCATCTTTTGGTAGACGCGGATGAAGTTTTCTGCAAAACCACAAGATGTGCATGCAAATGGTGCTTTTTGCAGAACGCGCACGTGGATTTCTACCAAACGATGTGCTAAGCTTGCCGATGCTGCTCTTTTTAGCACCCGCGCACGGATTTGTGCGAAAACGCGTTTTAAGCATGCACATGCATCTTTTGGTAGACGCGGATGAAGTTTTCTGCAAAACCACAAGATGTGCATGCAAATGGTGCTTTTGGCAGAACGCGCACGTGGATTTCTACCAAACGACGTGCTAAGCATGCCGATGCTGCTCTTTTTAGCACCCGCGCACGCATTTGTGCGAAAACGCGTTTTAAGCATGCACATGCATCTTTTGGTAGACGCGGATGAAGTTTTCTGCAAAACCACAAGATGTGCATGCAAATGGTGCTTTTTGCAGAACGCGCACGTGGATTTCTACCAAACGACGTGCTAAGCATGCCGATGCTGCTCTTTTTAGCACCCGCGCACGGATTTGTGCGAAAACGTGTTTTAAGCATGCACATGCATCTTTTGGTAGACGCGGATGAAGTTTTCGGCAAAACCACAAGATGTGCATGCAAATGGTGCTTTTGGCAGAACGCTCACGTAGATTTCTACCAAACGACGTGCTAAGCATGCCGATGCTGCTCTTTTTAGCACCCGCGCACGTATTTGTGCGAAAACGCGTTTTAAGCACGCACATGCATCTTTTGGTAGACGCGGATGAAGTTTTCTGCAAAACCACAAGATGTGCATGCAAATGGTGCTTTTTGCAGAACGCGCACGTGGATTTCTACCAAACGACGTGCTAAGCATGCCGATGCTGCTATTTTTAGCACCCGCGCACGCATTTGTGCGAAAACGCGTTTTAAGCATGCACATGCATCTTTTGGCAGACGCGGATGAAGTTTTCTGCAAAACCACAAGATGTGCATGCAAATGGTGCTTTTTGCAGAACGCGCACGTGGATTTCTACCAAACAACGTGCTAAGCATGCCGATGCTGTTCTTTTTAGCACCCGCGCACGCATTTGTGCGAAAACGCGTTTTAAGCATGCACATGCATCTTTTGGTAGACGCGGATAAAGTTTTCTGCAAAACCACAAGATGTGCATGCAAATGGTGCTTTTTGCAGAACGCGCTCGTGGATTTCTACCAAACGACGTTCTAAGCATGCCGATGCTTCTCTTTTTAGCACCCGCGCACGCATTTGTGCGAAAACGCGTTTTAAGCATGCACATGCAACTTTTGGTAGACGCGGATGAAGTTTTCTGCAAAACCACAAGATGTGCATGCAAATGATGCTTTTTGCAGAACGCGCTCGTGGATTTCTACCGAACGACGTGCTAAGCATGCCGATACTGCTCTTTTTAGCACCCGCGCACGCATTTGTGCGAAAACGCGTTTTAAGCATGCACATGCATCTTTTGGTAGACGCGGATGAAGTTTTCTGCAAAACCACAAGATGTGCATGCAAATGGTGCTTTTTGCAGAACGCGCACGTGGATTTCTACCAAACGACGTGCTAAGCATGCCGATGCTGCTCTTTTTAGCACCCGCGCACGGATTTGTGCGAAAACGCGTTTTAAGCATGCACATGCATCTTTTGGTAGACGCGGATGAAGTTTTCTGCAAAACCACAAGATGTGCATGCAAATGGTGCTTTTGGCAGAACGCGCACGTGGATTTCTACCAAACGACGTGCTAAGCATGCCGATGCTGCTCTTTTTAGCACCCGCGCACGCATTTGTGCGAAAACGCGTTTTAAGCATGCACATGCATCTTTTGGTAGACGCGGATGAAGTTTTCTGCAAAACCACAAGATGTGCATGCAAATGGTGCTTTTTGCAGAACGCGCACGTGGATTTCTACCAAACGACGTGCTAAGTATGCCGATGCTGCTCTTTTTAGCACCCGCGCACGCATTTGTGCGAAAACGCGTTTTAAGCATGCACATGCATCTTTTGGTAGACGCGGATGAAGTTTTCTGCAAAACCACAAGATGTGCATGCAAATGGTGCTTTTTGCAGAACGCGCACGTGGATTTCTACCAAACGACGTGCTAAGCATGCCGATGCTGCTCTTTTTAGCACCCGCGCACGGATTTGTGCGAAAACGCGTTTTAAGCATGCACATGCATCTTTTGGTAGACGCGGATGAAGTTTTCTGCAAAACCACAAGATGTGCATGCAAATGGTGCTTTTGGCAGAACGCGCACGTGGATTTCTACCAAACGACGTGCTAAGCATGCCGATGCTGCTCTTTTTAGCACCCGCGCACGCATTTGTGCGAAAACGCGTTTTAAGCATGCACATGCATCTTTTGGTAGACGCGGATGAAGTTTTCTGCAAAACCACAAGATGTGCATGCAAATGGTGCTTTTTGCAGAACGCGCACGTGGATTTCTACCAAACGACGTGCTAAGCATGCCGATGCTGCTCTTTTTAGCACCCGCGCACGCATTTGTGCGAAAACGCGTTTTAAGCATGCACATGCATCTTTTGGTAGACGCGGATGAAGTTTTCTGCAAAACCACAAGATGTGCATGCAAATGGTGCTTTTTGCAGAACGCGCACGTGGATTTCTACCAAACGACGTGCTAAGCATGCCGATGCTGCTCTTTTTAGCACCCGCGCACGGATTTGTGCGAAAACGCGTTTTAAGCATGCACATGCATCTTTTGGTAGACGCGGATGAAGTTTTCTGCAAAACCACAAGATGTGCATGCAAATGGTGCTTTTGGCAGAACGCGCACGTGGATTTCTACCAAACGACGTGCTAAGCATGCCGATGCTGCTCTTTTTAGCACCCGCGCACGCATTTGTGCGAAAACGCGTTTTAAGCATGCACATGCATCTTTTGGTAGACGCGGATGAAGTTTTCTGCAAAACCACAAGATGTGCATGCAAATGGTGCTTTTTGCAGAACGCGCACGTGGATTTCTACCAAACGACGTGCTAAGCATGCCGATGCTGCTCTTTTTTGCACCCGCGCACGCATTTGTGCGAAAACGCGTTTTAAGCATGCACATGCATCTTTTGGTAGACGCGGATGAAGTTTTCTGCAAAACCACAAGATGTGCATGCAAATGGTGCTTTTTGCAGAACGCGCACGTGGATTTCTACCAAACGACGTGCTAAGCATGCCGATGCTGCTCTTTTTAGCACCCGCGCACGGATTTGTGCGAAAACGCGTTTTAAGCATGCACATGCATCTTTTGGTAGACGCGGATGAAGTTTTCTGCAAAACCACAAGATGTGCATGCAAATGGTGCTTTTGGCAGAACGCGCACGTGGATTTCTACCAAACGACGTGCTAAGCATGCCGATGCTGCTCTTTTTAGCACCCGCGCACGCATTTGTGCGAAAACGCGTTTTAAGCATGCACATGCATCTTTTGGTAGACGCGGATGAAGTTTTCTGCAAAACCACAAGATGTGCATGCAAATGGTGCTTTTTGCAGAACGCGCACGTGGATTTCTACCAAACGACGTGCTAAGCATGCCGATGCTGCTCTTTTTAGCACCCGCGCACGCATTTGTGCGAAAACGCGTTTTAAGCATGCACATGCATCTTTTGGTAGACGCGGATGAAGTTTTCTGCAAAACCACAAGATGTGCATGCAAATGGTGCTTTTTGCAGAACGCGCACGTGGATTTCTACCAAACGACGCGCTAAGCTTGCCGATGCTGCTCTTTTTAGCACCCGCGCACGGATTTGTGCAAAAACGCGTTTTAAGCATGCACATGCATCTTTTGGTAGACGCGGATGAAGTTTTCTGCAAAATCCCAAGATTTGCATGCAAATGGTGCTTTTGGCAGAACGCGCACGTGGATTTCTACCAAACGACGTGCTAAGCATGCCGATGCTGCTCTTTTTAGCACCCGCGCACGCATTTGTGCGAAAACGCGTTTTAAGCATGCACATGCATCTTTTGGTAGACGCGGATGAAGTTTTCTGCAAAACCACAAGATGTGCATGCAAATGGTGCTTTTTGCAGAACGCGCACGTGGATTTCTACCAAACGACGTGCTAAGCATGCCGATGCTGCTCTTTTTAGCACCCGCGCACGGATTTGTGCGAAAACGCGTTTTAAGCATGCACATGCATCTTTTGGTAGACGCGGATGAAGTTTTCTGCAAAACCACAAGATGTGCATGCAAATGGTGCTTTTGGCAGAACGCGCACGTGGATTTCTACCAAACGACGTGCTAAGCATGCCGATGCTGCTCTTTTTAGCACCCGCGCACGCATTTGTGCGAAAACGCGTTTTAAGCATGCACATGCATCTTTTGGTAGACGCGGAAGAAGTTTTCTGCAAAACCACAAGATGTGCATGCAAATGGTGCTTTTTGCAGAACGCGCACGTGGATTTCTACCAAACGACGTGCTAAGCATGCCGATGCTGCTATTTTTAGCACCCGCGCACGCATTTGTGCGAAAACGCGTTTTAAGCATGCACATGCATCTTTTGGTAGACGCGGATGAACTTTTCTGCAAAACCACAAGATATGCATGCAAATGGTGCTTTTTGCAGAACGCGCACGTGAATTTCTACCAAACGACGTGCTAAGCATGCCGATGCTGCTCTTTTTAGCACCCGCGCACGCATTTGTGCGAAAACGCGTTTTAAGCATGCACATGCATCTTTTGGTAGACGCGGATGAAGTTTTCTGCAAAACCACAAGATGTGCGTGCAAATGGTGCTTTTTGCAGAACGCGCACGTGGATTTCTACCAAACGACGTGCTAAGCATGCCGATGCTGCTCTTTTTAGCACCCGCGCACGCATTTGTGCGAAAACGCGTTTTAAGCATGCACATGCATCTTTTGGTAGACGCGGATGAAGTTTTCTGCAAAACCACAAGATGTGCATGCAAATGGTGCTTTTTGCAGAACGCGCACGTGGATTTCTACCAAACGACGTGCTAAGCATGCCGATGCTGCTCTTTTTAGCACCCGCGCACGGATTTGTGCGAAAACGCGTTTTAAGCATGCACATGCATCTTTTGGTAGACGCGGATGAAGTTTTCTGCAAAACCACAAGATGTGCATGCAAATGGTGCTTTTGGCAGAACGCGCACGTGGATTTCTACCAAACGACGTGCTAAGCATGCCGATGCTGCTCTTTTTAGCACCCGCGCACGCATTTGTGCGAAAACGCGTTTTAAGCATGCACATGCATCTTTTGGTAGACGCGGATGAAGTTTTCTGCAAAACCACAAGATGTGCATGCAAATGGTGCTTTTTGCAGAACGCGCACGTGGATTTCTACCAAACGACGTGCTAAGCATGCCGATGCTGCTCTTTTTAGCACCCGCGCACGCATTTGTGCGAAAACGCGTTTTAAGCATGCACATGCATCTTTTGGTAGACGCGGATGAAGTTTTCTGCAAAACCACAAGATGTGCATGCAAATGGTGCTTTTTGCAGAACGCGCACGTGGATTTCTACCAAACGACGCGCTAAGCTTGCCGATGCTGCTCTTTTTAGCACCCGCGCACGGATTTGTGCGAAAACGCGTTTTAAGCATGCACATGCATCTTTTGGTAGACGCGGATGAAGTTTTCTGCAAAATCCCAAGATGTGCATGCAAATGGTGCTTTTGGCAGAACGCGCACGTGGATTTCTACCAAACGACGTGCTAAGCATGCCGATGCTGCTCTTTTTAGCACCCGCGCACGCATTTGTGCGAAAACGCGTTTTAAGCATGCACATGCATCTTTTGGTAGACGCGGATGAAGTTTTCTGCAAAACCACAAGATGTGCATGCAAATGGTGCTTTTTGCAGAACGCGCACGTGGATTTCTACCAAACGACGTGCTAAGCATGCCGATGCTGCTCTTTTTAGCACCCGCGCACGGATTTGTGCGAAAACGCGTTTTAAGCATGCACATGCATCTTTTGGTAGACGCGGATGAAGTTTTCTGCAAAACCACAAGATGTGCATGCAAATGGTGCTTTTGGCAGAACGCGCACGTGGATTTCTACCAAACGACGTGCTAAGCATGCCGATGCTGCTCTTTTTAGCACCCGCGCACGCATTTGTGCGAAAACGCGTTTTAAGCATGCACATGCATCTTTTGGTAGACGCGGAAGAAGTTTTCTGCAAAACCACAAGATGTGCATGCAAATGGTGCTTTTGGCAGAACGCGCACGTGGATTTCTACCAAACGACGTGCTAAGCATGCCGAGGCTGCTATTTTTAGCACCCGCGCACGCATTTGTGCGAAAACGCGTTTTAAGCATGCACATGCATCTTTTGGTAGACGCGGATGAACTTTTCTGCAAAACCACAAGATATGCATGCAAATGGTGCTTTTTGCAGAACGCGCACGTGGATTTCTACCAAACGACGTGCTAAGCATGCCGATGCTGCTCTTTTTAGCACCCGCGCACGCATTTGTGCGAAAACGCGTTTTAAGCATGCTCATGCATCTTTTGGTAGACGCGGATGAAGTTTTCTGCAAAACCACAAGATGTGCATGCAAATGGTGCTTTTTGCAGAACGCGCACGTGGATTTCTACCAAACGACGTGCTAAGCATGCCGATGCTGCTCTTTTTAGCACCCGCGCACGCATTTGTGCGAAAACGCGTTTTAAGCATGCACATGCATCTTTTGGTAGACGCGGATGAAGTTTTCTGCAAAACCACAAGATGTGCATGCAAATGGTGCTTTTTGCAGAACGCGCACGTGGATTTCTACCAAACGATGTGCTAAGCTTGCCGATGCTGCTCTTTTTAGCACCCGCGCACGGATTTGTGCGAAAACGCGTTTTAAGCATGCACATGCATCTTTTGGTAGACGCGGATGAAGTTTTCTGCAAAACCACAAGATGTGCATGCAAATGGTGCTTTTGGCAGAACGCGCACGTGGATTTCTACCAAACGACGTGCTAAGCATGCCGATGCTGCTCTTTTTAGCACCCGCGCACGCATTTGTGCGAAAACGCGTTTTAAGCATGCACATGCATCTTTTGGTAGACGCGGATGAAGTTTTCTGCAAAACCACAAGATGTGCATGCAAATGGTGCTTTTTGCAGAACGCGCACGTGGATTTCTACCAAACGATGTGCTAAGCTTGCCGATGCTGCTCTTTTTAGCACCCGCGCACGGATTTGTGCGAAAACGCGTTTTAAGCATGCACATGCATCTTTTGGTAGACGCGGATGAAGTTTTCTGCAAAACCACAAGATGTGCATGCAAATGGTGCTTTTGGCAGAACGCGCACGTGGATTTCTACCAAACGACGTGCTAAGCATGCCGATGCTGCTCTTTTTAGCACCCGCGCACGCATTTGTGCGAAAACGCGTTTTAAGCATGCACATGCATCTTTTGGTAGACGCGGATGAAGTTTTCTGCAAAACCACAAGATGTGCATGCAAATGGTGCTTTTTGCAGAACGCGCACGTAGATTTCTACCAAACGACGTGCTAAGCATGCCGATGCTGCTCTTTTTAGCACCCGCGCATGTATTTGTGCGAAAACGCGTTTTAAGCACGCACATGCATCTTTTGGTAGACGCGGATGAAGTTTTCTGCAAAACCACAAGATGTGCATGCAAATGGTGCTTTTTGCAGAACGCGCACGTGGATTTCTACCAAACGACGTGCTAAGCATGCCGATGCTGCTATTTTTAGCACCCGCGCACGCATTTGTGCGAAAACGCGTTTTAAGCATGCACATGCATCTTTTGGCAGACGCCGATGAAGTTTTCTGCAAAACCACAAGATGTGCATGCAAATGGTGCTTTTTGCAGAACGCGCACGTGGATTTCTACCAAACAACGTGCTAAGCATGCCGATGCTGCTCTTTTTAGCACCCGCGCACGCATTTGTGCGAAAACGCGTTTTAAGCATGCACATGCATCTTTTGGTAGACGCGGATAAAGTTTTCTGCAAAACCACAAGATGTGCATGCAAATGGTGCTTTTTGCAGAACGCGCACGTGGATTTCTACCAAACGACGTGCTAAGCATGCCGATGCTGCTCTTTTTAGCACCCGCGCACGGATTTGTGCGAAAACGCGTTTTAAGCATGCACATGCATCTTTTGGTAGACGCGGATGAAGTTTTCTGCAAAACCACAAGATGTGCATGCAAATGGTGCTTTTGGCAGAACGCGCACGTGGATTTCTACCAAACGACGTGCTAAGCATGCCGATGCTGCTCTTTTTAGCACCCGCGCACGCATTTGTGCGAAAACGCGTTTTAAGCATGCACATGCATCTTTTGGTAGACGCGGATGAAGTTTTCTGCAAAACCACAAGATGTGCATGCAAATGGTGCTTTTTGCAGAACGCGCTCGTGGATTTCTACCAAACGACGTGCTAAGCATGCCGATGCTGCTCTTTTTAGCACCCGCGCACGCATTTGTGCGAAAACGCGTTTTAAGCATGCACATGCAACTTTTGGTAGGCGCGGATGAAGTTTTCTGCAAAACCACAAGATGTGCATGCAAATGGTGCTTTTTGCAGAACGCGCACGTGGATTTCTACCAAACGACGTGCTAAGCATGCCGATGCTGCTCTTTTTAGCACCCGCGCACGGATTTGTGCGAAAACGCGTTTTAAGCATGCACATGCATCTTTTGGTAGACGCGGATGAAGTTTTCTGCAAAACCACAAGATGTGCATACAAATGGTGCTTTTGGCAGAACGCGCACGTGGATTTCTACCAAACGACGTGCTAAGCATGCCGATGCTGCTCTTTTTAGCACCCGCGCACGCATTTGTGCGAAAACGCGTTTTAAGCATGCACGTGCATCTTTTGGTAGACGCGGATGAAGTTTTCTGCAAAACCACAAGATGTGCATGCAAATGGTGCTTTTTGCAGAACGCGCACGTGGATTTCTACCAAACGACGTGCTAAGCATGCCGATGCTGCTCTTTTTAGCACCCGCGCACGCATTTGTGCGAAAACGCGTTTTAAGCATGCACATGCATCTTTTGGTAGACGCGGATGAAGTTTTCTGCAAAACCACAAGATGTGCATGCAAATGGTGCTTTTTGCAGAACGCGCACGTGGATTTCTACCAAACGACGTGCTAAGCATGCCGATGCTGCTCTTTTTAGCACCCGCGCACGGATTTGTGCGAAAACGCGTTTTAAGCATGCACATGCATCTTTTGGTAGACGCGGATGAAGTTTTCTGCAAAACCACAAGATGTGCATGCAAATGGTGCTTTTGGCAGAACGCGCACGTGGATTTCTGCCAAACGACGTGCTAAGCATGCCGATGCTGCTCTTTTTAGCACCCGCGCACGCATTTGTGCGAAAACGCGTTTTAAGCATGCACATGCATCTTTTGGTAGACGCGGATGAAGTTTTCTGCAAAACCACAAGATGTGCATGCAAATGGTGCTTTTTGCAGAACGCGCACGTGGATTTCTACCAAACGACGCGCTAAGCATGCCGATGCTGCTCTTTTTAGCACCCGCGCACGCATTTGTGCGAAAACGCGTTTTAAGCATGCACATGCATCTTTTGGTAGACGCGGATGAAGTTTTCTGCAAAACCACAAGATGTGCATGCAAATGGTGCTTTTTGCAGAACGCGCACGTGGATTTCTACCAAACGACGCGCTAAGCTTGCCGATGCGGCTCTTTTTAGCACCCGCGCACGGATTTGTGCGAAAACGCGTTTTAAGCATGCACATGCATCTTTTGGTAGACGCGGATGAAGTTTTCTGCAAAACCACAAGATGTGCATGCAAATGGTGCTTTTGGCAGAACGCGCACGTGGATTTCTACCAAACGACGTGCTAAGCATGCCGATGCTGCTCTTTTTAGCACCCGCGCACGCATTTGTGCGAAAACGCGTTTTAAGCATGCACATGCATCTTTTGGTAGACGCGGAAGAAGTTTTCTGCAAAACCACAAGATGTGCATGCAAATGGTGCTTTTTGCAGAACGCGCACGTGGATTTCTACCAAACGACGTGCTAAGCATGCCGATGCTGCTATTTTTAGCACCCGCGCACGCATTTGTGCGAAAACGCGTTTTAAGCATGCACATGCATCTTTTGGTAGACGCAGATGAAGTTTTCTGCAAAACCACAAGATATGCATGCAAATGGTGCTTTTTGCAGAACGCGCACGTGGATTTCTACCAAACGACGTGCTAAGCATGCCGATGCTGCTCTTTTTAGCACCCGCGCATGCATTTGTGCGAAAACGCGTTTTAAGCATGCACATGCATCTTTTGGTAGACGCGGATGAAGTTTTCTGCAAAACCACAAGATGTGCATGCAAATGGTGCTTTTTGCAGAACGCGCACGTGGATTTCTACCAAACGACGTGCTAAGCATGCCGATGCTGCTCTTTTTAGCACCCGCGCACGCATTTGTGCGAAAACGCGTTTTAAGCATGCACATGCATCTTTTGGTAGACGCGAATGAAGTTTTCTGCAAAACCACAAGATGTGCATGCAAATGGTGCTTTTTGCAGAACGCGCACGTGGATTTCTACCAAACGATGTGCTAAGCTTGCCGATGCTGCTCTTTTTAGCACCCGCGCACGGATTTGTGCGAAAACGCGTTTTAAGCATGCACATGCATCTTTTGGTAGACGCGGATGAAGTTTTCTGCAAAACCACAAGATGTGCATGCAAATGGTGCTTTTGGCAGAACGCGCACGTGGATTTCTACCAAACGACGTGCTAAGCATGCCGATGCTGCTCTTTTTAGCACCCGCGCACGCATTTGTGCGAAAACGCGTTTTAAGCATGCACATGCATCTTTTGGTAGACGCGGATGAAGTTTTCTGCAAAACCACAAGATGTGCATGCAAATGGTGCTTTTTGCAGAACGCGCACGTGGATTTCTACCAAACGATGTGCTAAGCTTGCCGATGCTGCTCTTTTTAGCACCCGCGCACGGATTTGTGCGAAAACGCGTTTTAAGCATGCACATGCATCTTTTGGTAGACGCGGATGAAGTTTTCTGCAAAACCACAAGATGTGCATGCAAATGGTGCTTTTGGCAGAACGCGCACGTGGATTTCTACCAAACGACGTGCTAAGCATGCCGATGCTGCTCTTTTTAGCACCTGCGCACGCATTTGTGCGAAAACGCGTTTTAAGCATGCACATGCATCTTTTGGTAGACGCGGATGAAGTTTTCTGCAAAACCACAAGATGTGCATGCAAATGGTGCTTTTTGCAGAACGCGCACGTGGATTTCTACCAAACGACGTGCTAAGCATGCCGATGCTGCTCTTTTTAGCACCCGCGCACGGATTTGTGCGAAAACGCGTTTTAAGCATGCACATGCATCTTTTGGTAGACGCGGATGAAGTTTTCTGCAAAACCACAAGATGTGCATGCAAATGGTGCTTTTGGCAGAACGCGCACGTAGATTTCTACCAAACGACGTGCTAAGCATGCCGATGCTGCTCTTTTTAGCACCCGCGCACGTATTTGTGCGAAAACGCGTTTTAAGCATGCACATGCATCTTTTGGTAGACGCAGATGAAGTTTTCTGCAAAACCACAAGATGTGCATGCAAATGGTGCTTTTTGCAGAACGCGCACGTGGATTTCTACCAAACGACGTGCTAAGCATGCCGATGCTGCTATTTTTAGCACCCGCGCACGCATTTGTGCGAAAACGCGTTTTAAGCATGCACATGCATCTTTTGGCAGACGCGGATGAAGTTTTCTGCAAAACCACAAGATGTGCATGCAAATGGTGCTTTTTGCAGAACGCGCACGTGGATTTCTACCAAACAACGTGCTAAGCATGCCGATGCTGCTCTTTTTAGCACCCGCGCACGCATTTGTGCGAAAACGCGTTTTAAGCATGCACATGCATCTTTTGGTAGACGCGGATAAAGTTTTCGGCAAAACCACAAGATGTGCATGCAAATGGTGCTTTTTGCAGAACGCGCACGTGGATTTCTACCAAACGACGTGCTAAGCATGCCGATGCTGCTCTTTTTAGCACCCGCGCACGGATTTGTGCGAAAACGCGTTTTAAGCATGCACATGCATCTTTTGGTAGACGCGGATGAAGTTTTCTGCAAAACCACAAGATGTGCATGCAAATGGTGCTTTTGGCAGAACGCGCACGTGGATTTCTACCAAACGACGTGCTAAGCATGCCGATGCTGCTCTTTTTAGCACCCGCGCACGCATTTGTGCGAAAACGCGTTTTAAGCATGCACATGCATCTTTTGGTAGACGCGGATGAAGTTTTCTGCAAAACCACAAGATGTGCATGCAAATGGTGCTTTTTGCAGAACGCGCTCGTGGATTTCTACCAAACGACGTGCTAAGCATGCCGATGCTGCTCTTTTTAGCACCCGCGCACGCATTTGTGCGAAAACGCGTTTTAAGCATGCACATGCAACTTTTGGTAGACGCGGATGAAGTTTTCTGCAAAACCACAAGATGTGCATGCAAATGGTGCTTTTTGCAGAACGCGCACGTGGATTTCTACCAAACGACGTGCTAAGCATGCCGATGCTGCTCTTTTTAGCACCCGCGCACGGATTTGTGCGAAAACGCGTTTTAAGCATGCACATGCATCTTTTGGTAGACGCGGATGAAGTTTTCTGCAAAACCACAAGATGTGCATGCAAATGGTGCTTTTGGCAGAACGCGCATGTGGATTTCTACCAAACGACGTGCTAAGCATGCCGATGCTGCTCTTTTTAGCACCCGCGCACGCATTTGTGCGAAAACGCGTTTTAAGCATGCACATGCATCTTTTGGTAGACGCGGATGAAGTTTTCTGCAAAACCACAAGATGTGCATGCAAATGATGCTTTTTGCAGAACGCGCTCGTGGATTTCTACCAAACGACGTGCTAAGCATGCCGATGCTGCTCTTTTTAGCACCCGCGCACGCATTTGTGCGAAAACGCGTTTTAAGCATGCACATGCATCTTTTGGAAGACGCGGATGAAGTTTTCTGCAAAACCACAAGATGTGCATGCAAATGGTGCTTTTTGCAGAACGCGCACGTGGATTTCTACCAAACGACGTGCTAAGCTTGCCGATGCTGCTCTTTTTAGCACACGCGCACGGATTTGTGCGAAAACGCGTTTTAAGCATGCACATGCATCTTTTGGTAGACGCGGATGAAGTTTTCTGCAAAACCACAAGATGTGCATGCAAATGGTGCTTTTGGCAGAACGCGCACGTGGATTTCTACCAAACGACGTGCTAAGCATGCCGATGCTGCTCTTTTAGCACCCGCGCACGCATTTGTGCGAAAACGCGTTTTAAGCATGCACATGCATCTTTTGGTAGACGCGGATGAAGTTTTCTGCAAAACCACAAGATGTGCATGCAAATGGTGCTTTTTGCAGAACGCGCACGTAGATTTCTACCAAACGACGTGCTAAGCATGCCGATGCTGCTCTTTTTAGCACCCGCGCACGCATTTGTGCGAAAACGCGTTTTAAGCATGCACATGCATCTTTTGGTAGACGCGGATGAAGTTTTCTGCAAAACCACAAGATGTGCATGCAAATGGTGCTTTTTGCAGAACGCGCTCGTGGATTTCTACCAAACGACGTGCTAAGCATGCCGATGCTGCTCTTTTTAGCACCCGCGCACGCATTTGTGCGAAAACACGTTTTAAGCATGCACATGCATCTTTTGGTAGACGCGGATGAAGTTTTCTGCAAAACCACAAGATGTGCATGCAAATGGTGCTTTTTGCAGAACGCGCACGTGGATTTCTACCAAACGACGTGCTAAGAATGCCGATGCTGCTCTTTTTAGCACCCGCGCACGCATTTGTGCGAAAACGCGTTTTAAGCATGCACATGCATCTTTTGGTAGACGCGGATGAAGTTTTCTGCAAAACCACTAGATCTGCATGCAAATGGTGCTTTTTGAAGAACGCGCACGTGGATTTCTACCAAACGACGTGCTAAGCATGCCGATGCTGCTCTTTTTAGCACCCGCGCACGCATTTGTGCGAAAACGCGTTTTAAGCATGCACATGCATCTTTTGGTAGACGCGGATGAAGTTTTCTGCAAAACCACAAGATGTGCATGCAAATGGTGCTTTTTGCAGAACGCGCACGTGGATTTCTACCAAACGACGTGCTAAGCTTGCCGATGCTGCTCTTTTTAGCACCCGCGCACGGATTTATGCGAAAACGCGTTTTAAGCATGCACATGCATCTTTTGGTAGACGCGGATGAAGTTTTCTGCAAAACCACAAGATGTGCATGCAAATGGTGCTTTTGGCAGAACGCGCACGTGGATTTCTACCAAACGACGTGCTAAGCATGCCGATGCTGCTCTTTTTAGCACCCGCGCACGCATTTGTGCGAAAACGCGTTTTAAGCATGCACATGCATCTTTTGGTAGACGCGGATGAAGTTTTCTGCAAAACCACAACATGTGCATGCAAATGGTGCTTTTTGCAGAACGCGCACGTGGATTTCTACCAAACGACGTGCTAAGCATGCCGATGCTGCTCTTTTTAGCACCCGCGCACGCATTTGTGCGAAAACGCGTTTTAAGCATGCACATGCATCTTTTGGTAGACGCGGATGAAGTTTTCTGCAAAACCACAAGATGTGCATGCAAATGATGCTTTTGGCAGAACGCGCACGTGGATTTCTACCAAACGACGTGCTAAGCATGCCGATGCTGCTCTTTTTAGCACCCGCGCACGCATTTGTGCGAAAACGCGTTTTAAGCATGCACATGCATCTTTTGGTAGACGCGGATGAAGTTTTCTGCAAAACCACAAGATGTGCATGCAAATGGTGCTTTTTGCAGAACGCGCACGTGGATTTCTACCAAACGACGTGCTAAGCATGCCGATGCTGCTATTTTTAGCACCCGCGCACGCATTTGTGCGAAAACGCGTTTTAAGCATGCACATGCATCTTTTGGTAGACGCGGATGAAGTTTTCTGCAAAACCACAAGATGTGCATGCAAATGGTGCTTTTTGCAGAACGCGCACGTGGATTTCTACCAAACGACGTGCTAAGCATGCCGATGCTGCTCTTTTTAGCACCCGCGCACGCATTTGTGCGAAAACGCGTTTTAAGCATGCACATGCATCTTTTGGTAGACGCGGATAAAGTTTTCTGCAAAACCACAAGATGTGCATGCAAATGGTGGTTTTTGCAGAACGCGCTTGTGGATTTCTACCAAACGACGTGCTAAGCATGCCGATGCTGCTCTTTTTAGCACCCGCGCACGCATTTGTGCGAAAACGCGTTTTAAGCATGCACATGCATCTTTTGGTAGACGCGGATGAAGTTTTCTGCAAAACCACAAGATGTGCATGCAAATGGTGCTTTTTGCAGAACGCGCACGTGGATTTCTACCAAACGGCGTGCTAAGCTTGCCGATGCTGCTCTTTTTAGCACCCGCGCACGGATTTGTGCGAAAACGCGTTTTAAGCATGCACATGCATCTTTTGGTAGACGCGGATGAAGTTTTCTGCAAAACCACAAGATGTGCATGCAAATGGTGCTTTTTGCAGAACGCGCACGTGGATTTCTACCAAACGACGTGCTAAGCATGCCGATGCTGCTCTTTTTAGCACCCGCGCACGGATTTGTGCGAAAACGCGTTTTAAGCATGCACATGCATCTTTTGGTAGACGCGGATGAAGTTTTCTGCAAAACCACAAGATGTGCATGCAAATGGTGCTTTTGGCAGAACGCGCACGTGGATTTCTACCAAACGACGTGCTAAGCATGCCGATGCTGCTCTTTTTAGCACCCGCGCACGCATTTGTGCGAAAACGCGTTTTAAGCATGCACATGCATCTTTTGGTAGACGCGGATGAAGTTTTCTGCAAAACCACAAGATGTGCATGCAAATGGTGCTTTTTGCAGAACGCGCACGTGGATTTCTACCAAACGACGTGCTAAGCTTGCCGATGCTGCTCTTTTTAGCACCCGCGCACGGATTTGTGCGAAAACGCGTTTTAAGCATGCACATGCATCTTTTGGTAGACGCGGATGAAGTTTTCTGCAAAACCACAAGATGTGCATGCAAATGGTGCTTTTGGCAGAACGCGCACGTGGATTTCTACCAAACGACGTGCTAAGCATGCCGATGCTGCTCTTTTTAGCACCCGCGCACGCATTTGTGCGAAAACGCGTTTTAAGCATGCACATGCATCTTTTGGTAGACGCGGATGAAGTTTTCTGCAAAACCACAACATGTGCATGCAAATGGTGCTTTTTGCAGAACACGCACGTGGATTTCTACCAAACGACGTGCTAAGCATGCCGATGCTTCTCTTTTTAGCACCCGCGCACGGATTTGTGCGAAAACGCGTTTTAAGCATGCACATGCATCTTTTGGTAGACGCGGATGAAGTTTTCTGCAAAACCACAATGTGCATGCAAATGGTGCTTTTGGCAGAACGCGCACGTGGATTTCTACCAAACGACGTGCTAAGCATGCCGATGCTGCTCTTTTTAGCACCCGCGCACGCATTTGTGCGAAAACGCGTTTTAAGCATGCACATGCATCTTTTGGTAGACGCGGATGAAGTTTTCTGCAAAACCACAAGATGTGCATGCAAATGGTGCTTTTTGCAGAACGCGCACGTGGATTTTTACCAAACGACGTGCTAAGCATGCCGATGCTGCTTTTTTTAGCACCCGCGCACGCATTTGTGCGAAAACGCGTTTTAAGCATGCACATGCATCTTTTGGTAGACGCGGATGAAGTTTTCTGCAAAACCACAAGATGTGCATGCAAATGGTGCTTTTTGCAGAACGCGCACGTGGATTTCTACCAAACGACGTGCTAAGCATGCCGATGCTGCTCTTTTTAGCACCCGCGCACGCATTTGTGCGAAAACGCGTTTTAAGCATGCACATGCATCTTTTGGTAGACGCGGATGAAGTTTTCTGCAAAACCACAAGATGTGCATGCAAATGGCGCTTTTTGCAGAACGCGCACGTGGATTTCTACCAAACGACGTGCTAAGCATGCCGATGCTGCTCTTTTTAGCACCCGCGCACGCATTTGTGCGAAAACGCGTTTTAAGCATGCACATGCATCTTTTGGTAGACGCGGATGAAGTTTTCTGCAAAACCACAAGATGTGCATGCAAATGGTGCTTTTTGCAGAACGCGCACGTGGATTTCTACCAAACGACGTGCTAAGCTTGCCGATGCTGCTCTTTTTAGCACCCGCGCACGGATTTGTGCGAAAACGCGTTTTAAGCATGCACATGCATCTTTTGGTAGACGCGGATGAAGTTTTCTGCAAAACCACAAGATGTGCATGCAAATGGTGCTTTTGGCAGAACGCGCACGTGGATTTCTACCAAACAACGTGCTAAGCATGCCGATGCTGCTCTTTTTAGCACCCGCGCACGCATTTGTGCGAAAACGCGTTTTAAGCATGCACATGCATCTTTTGGTAGACGCGGATGAAGTTTTCTGCAAAACCACAAGATGTGCATGCAAATGGTGCTTTTTGCAGAACGCGCACGTGGATTTCTACCAAACGACGTGCTAAGCATGCCGATGCTGCTCTTTTTAGCACCCGCGCACGCATTTGTGCGAAAACGCGTTTTAAGCATGCACATGCATCTTTTGGTAGACGCGGATGAAGTTTTCTGCAAAACCACAAGATGTGCATACAAATGGTGCTTTTTGCAGAACGCGCACGTGGATTTTTACCAAACGACGTGCTAAGCATGCCGATGCTGCTCTTTTTAGCGCCCGCGCACGCATTTGTGCGAAAACGCGTTTTAAGCATGCACATGCATCTTTTGGTAGACGCGGATGAAGTTTTCTGCAAAACCACAAGATGTGCATGCAAATGGTGCTTTTTGCAGAACGCGCACGTGGATTTCTACCAAACGACGTGCTAAGCATGCCGATGCTGATCTTTTTAGCACCCGCGCACGGATTTGTGCGACAACGCGTTTTATGCTTGCACATGCATCTTTTGGTAGACGCGGATGAAGTTTTCTGCAAAACCACAAGATGTGCATGCAAATGGTGCTTTTGGCAGAACGCGCACGTGGATTTCTACCAAACGACGTGCTAAGCATGCCGATGCTGCTCTTTTTAGCACCCGCGCACGCATTTGTGCGAAAACGCGTTTTAAGCATGCACATGCATCTTTTGGTAGACGCGGATGAAGTTTTCTGCAAAACCACAAGATGTGCATGCAAATGGTGCTTTTTGCAGAACGCGCACGTGGATTTCTACCAAACGACGTGCTAAGCATGCCGATGCTGCTCTTTTTAGCACCCGCGCACGGATTTGTGCGAAAACGCGTTTTAAGCATGCACATGCATCTTTTGGTAGACGCGGATGAAGTTTTCTGCAAAACCACAAGATGTGCATGCAAATGGTGCTTTTGGCAGAACGCGCACGTAGATTTCCACCAAACGACGTGCTAAGCATGCCGATGCTGCTCTTTTTAGCACCCGCGCACGCATTTGTGCGAAAACGCGTTTTAAGCATGCACATGCATCTTTTGGTAGACGCGGATGAAGTTTTCTGCAAAACCACAAGATGTGCATGCAAATGGCGCTTTTTGCAGAACGCGCACGTGGATTTCTACCAAACGACGTGCTAAGCATGCCGATGCTGCTCTTTTTAGCACCCGCGCACGCATTTGTGCGAAAACGCGTTTTAAGCATGCACATGCATCTTTTGGTAGACGCGGATGAAGTTTTCTGCAAAACCACAAGATGTGCATGCAAATGGTGCTTTTTGCAGAACGCGCACGTGGATTTCTACCAAACGACGTGCTAAGCTTGCCGATGCTGCTCTTTTTAGCACCCGCGCACGGATTTGTGCGAAAACGCGTTTTAAGCATGCACATGCATCTTTTGGTAGACGCGGATGAAGTTTTCTGCAAAACCACAAGATGTGCATGCAAATGGTGCTTTTGGCAGAACGCGCACGTGGATTTCTACCAAACAACGTGCTAAGCATGCCGATGCTGCTCTTTTTAGCACCCGCGCACGCATTTGTGCGAAAACGCGTTTTAAGCATGCACATGCATCTTTTGGTAGACGCGGATGAAGTTTTCTGCAAAACCACAACATGTGCATGCAAATGGTGCTTTTTGCAGAACACGCACGTGGATTTCTACCAAACGACGTGCTAAGCATGCCGATGCTGCTCTTTTTAGCACCCGCGCACGGATTTGTGCGAAAACGCGTTTTAAGCATGCACATGCATCTTTTGGTAGACGCGGATGAAGTTTTCTGCAAAACCACAATGTGCATGCAAATGGTGCTTTTGGCAGAACGCGCACGTGGATTTCTACCAAACGACGTGCTAAGCATGCCGATGCTGCTCTTTTTAGCACCCGCGCACGCATTTGTGCGAAAACGCGTTTTAAGCATGCACATGCATCTTTTGGTAGACGCGGATGAAGTTTTCTGCAAAACCACAAGATGTGCATGCAAATGGTGCTTTTTGCAGAACGCGCACGTGGATTTTTACCAAACGACGTGCTAAGCATGCCGATGCTGCTTTTTTTAGCACCCGCGCACGCATTTGTGCGAAAACGCGTTTTAAGCATGCACATGCATCTTTTGGTAGACGCGGATGAAGTTTTCTGCAAAACCACAAGATGTGCATGCAAATGGTGCTTTTTGCAGAACGCGCACGTGGATTTCTACCAAACGACGTGCTAAGCATGCCGATGCTGCTCTTTTTAGCACCCGCGCACGCATTTGTGCGAAAACGCGTTTTAAGCATGCACATGCATCTTTTGGTAGACGCGGATGAAGTTTTCTGCAAAACCACAAGATGTGCATACAAATGGTGCTTTTTGCAGAACGCGCACGTGGATTTTTACCAAACGACGTGCTAAGCATGCCGATGCTGCTCTTTTTAGCGCCCGCGCACGCATTTGTGCGAAAACGCGTTTTAAGCATGCACATGCATCTTTTGGTAGACGCGGATGAAGTTTTCTGCAAAACCACAAGATGTGCATGCAAATGGTGCTTTTTGCAGAACGCGCACGTGGATTTCTACCAAACGACGTGCTAAGCATGCCGATGCTGATCTTTTTAGCACCCGCGCACGGATTTGTGCGACAACGCGTTTTATGCATGCACATGCATCTTTTGGTAGACGCGGATGAAGTTTTCTGCAAAACCACAAGATGTGCATGCAAATGGTGCTTTTGGCAGAACGCGCACGTGGATTTCTACCAAACGACGTGCTAAGCATGCCGATGCTGCTCTTTTTAGCACCCGCGCACGCATTTGTGCGAAAACGCGTTTTAAGCATGCACATGCATCTTTTGGTAGACGCGGATGAAGTTTTCTGCAAAACCACAAGATGTGCATGCAAATGGTGCTTTTTGCAGAACGCGCACGTGGATTTCTACCAAACGACGTGCTAAGCATGCCGATGCTGCTCTTTTTAGCACCCGCGCACGGATTTGTGCGAAAACGCGTTTTAAGCATGCACATGCATCTTTTGGTAGACGCGGATGAAGTTTTCTGCAAAACCACAAGATGTGCATGCAAATGGTGCTTTTGGCAGAACGCGCACGTGGATTTCTACCAAACGACGTGCTAAGCATGCCGATGCTGCTCTTTTTAGCACCCGCGCACGGATTTGTGCGAAAACGCGTTTTAAGCATGCACATGCATCTTTTGGTAGACGCGGATGAAGTTTTCTGCAAAACCACAAGATGTGCATGCAAATGGTGCTTTTGGCAGAACGCGCACGTAGATTTCCACCAAACGACGTGCTAAGCATGCCGATGCTGCTCTTTTTAGCACCCGCGCACGCATTTGTGCGAAAACGCGTTTTAAGCATGCACATGCATCTTTTGGTAGACGCGGATGAAGTTTTCTGCAAAACCACAAGATGTGCATGCAAATGTCGCTTTTTGCAGAACGCGCACGTGGATTTCTACCAAACGACGTGCTAAGCATGCCGATGCTGCTCTTTTTAGCACCCGCGCACGCATTTGTGCGAAAACGCGTTTTAAGCATGCACATGCATCTTTTGGTAGACGCGGATGAAGTTTTCTGCAAAACCACAAGATGTGCATGCAAATGGTGCTTTTTGCAGAACGCGCACGTGGATTTCTACCAAACGACGTGCTAAGCTTGCCGATGCTGCTCTTTTTAGCACCCGCGCATGGATTTGTGCGAAAACGCGTTTTAAGCATGCACATGCATCTTTTGGTAGACGCGGATGAAGTTTTCTGCAAAACCACAAGATGTGCATGCAAATGGTGCTTTTGGCAGAACGCGCACGTGGATTTCTACCAAACGACGTGCTAAGCATGCCGATGCTGCTCTTTTTCGCACCCGCGCACGCATTTGTGCGAAAACGCGTTTTAAGCATGCACATGCATCTTTTGCTAGACGCGGATGAAGTTTTCTGCAAAACCACAAGATGTGCATGCAAATGGTGCTTTTTGCAGAACGCGCACGTGGATTTCTACCAAACGACGTGCTAAGCATGCCGATGCTGCTCTTTTTAGCACCCGCGCACGGATTTGTGCGAAAACGCGTTTTAAGCATGCACATGCATCTTTTGGTAGACGCGGATGAAGTTTTCTGCAAAACCACAAGATGTGCATGCAAATGGTGCTTTTGGCAGAACGCGCACGTGGATTTCTACCAAACGACGTGCTAAGCATGCCGATGCTGCTCTTTTTAGCACCCGCGCACGCATTTGTGCGAAAACGCGTTTTAAGCATGCACATGCATCTTTTGGTAGACGCGGACGACGTTTTCTGCAAAACCACAAGATGTGCATGCAAATGGTGCTTTTGGCAGAACGCGCACGTGGATTTCTACCAAACGACGTGCTAAGCATGCCGATGCTCCTCTTTTTAGCACCCGCGCACGCATTTGTGCGAAAACGCGTTTTAAGCATGCACATGCATCTTTTGGTAGACGCGGATGAAGTTTTCTGCAAAACCACAAGATGTGCATGCAAATGGTGCTTTTTGCAGAACGCGCTCGTGGATTTCTACCAAACGACGTGCTAAGCATGCCGATGCTGCTCTTTTTAGCACCCGCGCACGCATTTGTGCGAAAACGCGTTTTAAGCATGCACATGCATCTTTTGGTAGACGCGGATGAAGTTTCCTGCAAAACCACAAGATGTGCATGCAAATGGTGCTTTTTGCAGAACGCGCACGTGGATTTCTACCAAACGACGTGCTAAGCATGCCGATGCTGCTCTTTTTAGCACCCGCGCACGGATTTGTGCGAAAACGCGTTTTAAGCATGCACTGCATCTTTTGGTAGACGCGGATGAAGTTTTCTGCAAAACCACAAGATGTGCATGCAAATGGTGCTTTTGGCAGAACGCGCACGTGGATTTCTACCAAACGACGTGCTAAGCATGCCGATGCTGCTCTTTTTAGCACCCGCGCACGCATTTGTGCGAAAACGCGTTTTAAGCATGCACATGCATCTTTTGGTAGACGCGGATGAAGTTTTCTGCAAAACCACAAGATGTGCATGCAAATGGTGCTTTTTGCAGAACGCGCACGTGGATTTCTACCAAACGACGTGCTAAGCATGCCGATGCTGCTATTTTTAGCACCCGCGCACGCATTTGTGCGAAAACGCGTTTTAAGCATGCACATGCATCTTTTGGTAGACGCGGATGAAGTTTTCTGCAAAACCACAAGATGTGCATGCAAATGGTGCTTTTTGCAGAACGCGCACGTGGATTTCTACCAAACGACGTGCTAAGCATGCCGATGCTGCTCTTTTTAGCACCCGCGCACGCATTTGTGCGAAAACGCGTTTTAAGCATGCACATGCATCTTTTGGTAGACGCGGATGAAGTTTTCTGCAAAACCACAAGATGTGCATGCAAATGGTGCTTTTTGCAGAACGCGCACGTGGATTTCTACCAAACGACGTGCTAAGCATGGCGATGCTGCTCTTTTTAGCACCCGCGCACGGATTTGTGCGAAAACGCGTTTCAAGCATGCACATGCATCTTTTGGTAGACGCGGATGAAGTTTTCTGCAAAACCACAAGATGTGCATGCAAATGCTGCTTTTGGCAGAACGCGCACGTGGATTTCTACCAAACGACGTGCTAAGCATGCCGATGCTGCTCTTTTTAGCACCCACGCACGCATTTGTGCGAAAACGCGTTTTAAGCATGCACAGGCATCTTTTGGTAGACGCGGATGAAGTTTTCTGCAAAACCACAAGATGTGCATGCAAATGGCGCTTTTTGCAGAGCGCGCACGTGGATTTCTACCAAACGACGTGCTAAGCATGCCGATGCTGCTATTTTTAGCACCCGCGCACGCATTTGTGCGAAAACGCGTTTTAAGCATGCACATGCATCTTTTGGTAGACGCTGGATGAAGTTTTCTGCAAAACCACAAGATGTGCATGGAAATGGTGCTTTTTGCAGAACGCGCACGTGGATTTCTACCAAACGACGTGCTAAGCATGCCGATGCTGCTCTTTTTAGCACCCGCGCACGCATTTGTGCGAAAACGCGTTTTAGCATGCACATGCATCTTTTGGTAGACGCGGATGAAGTTTTCTGCAAAACCACAAGATGTGCATGCAAATGGTGCTTTTTGCAGAACGCGCACGTGGATTTCTACCAAACGACGTGCTAAGCATGCCGATGCTGCTCTTTTTAGCACCCGCGCACGGATTTGTGCGAAAACGCGTTTTAAGCATGCACATGCATCTTTTGGTAGACGCGGATGAAGTTTTCTGCAAAACCACAAGATGTGCATGCAAATGGTGCTTTTGGCAGAACGCGCACGTGGATTTCTACCAAACGACGTGCTAAGCATGCCGATGCTGCTCTTTTTAGCACCCGCGCACGCATTTGTGCGAAAACGCGTTTTAAGCATGCACATGCATCTTTTGGTAGACGCGGATGAAGTTTTCTGCAAAACCACAAGATGTGCATGCAAATGGTGCTTTTTGCAGAACGCGCTCGTGGATTTCTACCAAACGACGTGCTAAGCATGCCGATGCTGCTCTTTTTAGCACCCGCGCACGCATTTGTACGAAAACGTGTTTTAAGCATGCACATGCATCTTTTGGTAGACGCGGATGAAGTTTTCTGCAAAACCACAAGATGTGCATGCAAATGGTGCTTTTTGCAGAACGCGCACGTGGATTTCTACCAAACGACGTGCTAAGCATGCCGATGCTGCTCTTTTTAGCACCCGCGCACGCATTTGTGCGAAAACGCGTTTTAAGCATGCACATGCATCTTTTGGTAGACGTGGATGAAGTTTTCTGCAATACCACAAGATGTGCATGCAAATGGTGCTTTTTGCAGAACGCGCACGTGGATTTCTACCAAACGACGTGCTAAGCATGCCGATGCTGCTCTTTTTAGCACCCGCGCACCGATTTGTGCGAAAACGCGTTTTAAGCATGCACATGCATCTTGTGGTAGACGCGGATGAAGTTTTCTGCAAAACCACAAGATGTGCATGCAAATGGTGCTTTTTGCAGAACGCGCACGTGGATTTCTACCAAACGACATGCTAAGCTTGCCAATGCTGCTCTTTTTAGCACCCGCGCACGGATTTGTGCGAAAACGCGTTTTAAGCATGCACATGCATCTTTTGGTAGACGCGGATGAAGTTTTCTGCAAAACCACAAGATGTGCATGCAAATGGTGCTTTTTGCAGAACGCGCACGTGGATTTCTACCAAACGACGTGCTAAGCATGCCGATGCTGCTCTTTTTAGCACCCGCGCACGCATTTGTGCGAAAACGCGTTTTAAGCATGCACATGCATCTTTTGGTAGACGCGGATGAAGTTTTCTGCAAAACCACAAGATGTGCATGCAAATGGTGCTTTTTGCAGAACGCGCACGTGGATTTTTACCAAACGACGTGCTAAGCATGCCGATGCTGCTTTTTTTAGCACCCGCGCACGCATTTGTGCGAAAACGCGTTTTAAGCATGCACATGCATCTTTTGGTAGACGCGGATGAAGTTTTCTGCAAAACCACAAGATGTGCATGCAAATGGTGCTTTTTGCAGAACGCGCACGTGGATTTCTACCAAACGACGTGCTAAGCATGCCGATGCTGCTCTTTTTAGCACCCGCGCACGCATTTGTGCGAAAACGCGTTTTAAGCATGCACATGCATCTTTTGGTAGACGCGGATGAAGTTTTCTGCAAAACCACAAGATGTGCATACAAATGGTGCTTTTTGCAGAACGCGCACGTGGATTTTTACCAAACGACGTGCTAAGCATGCCGATGCTGCTCTTTTTAGCGCCCGCGCACGCATTTGTGCGAAAACGCGTTTTAAGCATGCACATGCATCTTTTGGTAGACGCGGATGAAGTTTTCTGCAAAACCACAAGATGTGCATGCAAATGGTGCTTTTTGCAGAACGCGCACGTGGATTTCTACCAAACGACGTGCTAAGCATGCCGATGCTGATCTTTTTAGCACCCGAGCACGGATTTGTGCGACAACGCGTTTTATGCATGCACATGCATCTTTTGGTAGACGCGGATGAAGTTTTCTGCAAAACCACAAGATGTGCATGCAAATGGTGCTTTTGGCAGAACGCGCACGTGGATTTCTACCAAACGACGTGCTAAGCATGCCGATGCTGCTCTTTTTAGCACCCGCGCACGCATTTGTGCGAAAACGCGTTTTAAGCATGCACATGCATCTTTTGGTAGACGCGGATGAAGTTTTCTGCAAAACCACAAGATGTGCATGCAAATGGTGCTTTTTGCAGAACGCGCACGTGGATTTCTACCAAACGACGTGCTAAGCATGCCGATGCTGCTCTTTTTAGCTCCCGCGCACGGATTTGTGCGAAAACGCGTTTTAAGCATGCACATGCATCTTTTGGTAGACGCGGATGAAGTTTTCTGCAAAACCACAAGATGTGCATGCAAATGGTGCTTTTGGCAGAACGCGCACGTGGATTTCTACCAAACGACGTGCTAAGCATGCCGATGCTGCTCTTTTTAGCACCCGCGCACGGATTTGTGCGAAAACGCGTTTTAAGCATGCACATGCATCTTTTGGTAGACGCGGATGAAGTTTTCTGCAAAACCACAAGATGTGCATGCAAATGGTGCTTTTGGCAGAACGCGCACGTAGATTTCCACCAAACGACGTGCTAAGCATGCCGATGCTGCTCTTTTTAGCACCCGCGCACGCATTTGTGCGAAAACGCGTTTTAAGCATGCACATGCATCTTTTGGTAGACGCGGATGAAGTTTTCTGCAAAACCACAAGATGTGCATGCAAATGGCGCTTTTTGCAGAACGCGCACGTGGATTTCTACCAAACGACGTGCTAAGCATGCCGATGCTGCTCTTTTTAGCACCCGCGCACGCATTTGTGCGAAAACGCGTTTTAAGCATGCACATGCATCTTTTGGTAGACGCGGATGAAGTTTTCTGCAAAACCACAAGATGTGCATGCAAATGGTGCTTTTTGCAGAACGCGCACGTGGATTTCTACCAAACGACGTGCTAAGCTTGCCGATGCTGCTCTTTTTAGCACCCGCGCATGGATTTGTGCGAAAACGCGTTTTAAGCATGCACATGCATCTTTTGGTAGACGCGGATGAAGTTTTCTGCAAAACCACAAGATGTGCATGCAAATGGTGCTTTTGGCAGAACGCGCACGTGGATTTCTACCAAACGACGTGCTAAGCATGCCGATGCTGCTCTTTTTCGCACCCGCGCAAGCATTTGTGCGAAAACGCGTTTTAAGCATGCACATGCATCTTTTGCTAGACGCGGATGAAGTTTTCTGCAAAACCACAAGATGTGCATGCAAATGGTGCTTTTTGCAGAACGCGTACGTGGATTTCTACCAAACGACGTGCTAAGCATGCCGATGCTGCTCTTTTTAGCACCCGCGCACGGATTTGTGCGAAAACGCGTTTTAAGCATGCACATGCATCTTTTGGTAGACGCGGATGAAGTTTTCTGCAAAACCACAAGATGTGCATGCAAATGGTGCTTTTGGCAGAACGCGCACGTGGATTTCTACCAAACGACGTGCTAAGCATGCCGATGCTGCTCTTTTTAGCACCCGCGCACGCATTTGTGCGAAAACGCGTTTTAAGCATGCACATGCATTTTTGGTAGACGCGGATGAAGTTTTCTGCAAAACCACAAGATGTGCATGCAAATGGTGCTTTTTGCAGAACGCGCACGTGGATTTCTACCAAACGACGTGCTAAGCATGCCGATGCTGCTATTTTTAGCACCCGCGCACGCATTTGTGCGAAAACGCGTTTTAAGCATGCACATGCATCTTTTGGTAGACGCGGATGAAGTTTTCTGCAAAACCACAAGATGTGCATGCAAATGGTGCTTTTGGCAGAACGCGCACGTGGATTTCTACCAAACGACGTGCTAAGCATGCCGATGCTGCTCTTTTTAGCACCCGCGCACGCATTTGTGCGAAAACGCGTTTTAAGCATGCACATGCATCTTTTGGTAGACGCGGATGAAGTTTTCTGCAAAACCACAAGATGTGCATGCAAATGGTGCTTTTTGCAGAACGCGCACGTGGATTTCTACCAAACGACGTGCTAAGCATGCCGATGCTGCTCTTTTTAGCACCCGCGCACGGATTTGTGCGAAAACGCGTTTTAAGCATGCACATGCATCTTTTGGTAGACGCGGATGAAGTTTTCTGCAAAACCACAAGATGTGCATGCAAATGGTGCTTTTGGCAGAACGCGCACGTAGATTTCTACCAAACGACGTGCTAAGCATGCCGATGCTGCTCTTTTTAGCACCCGCGCACGCATTTGTGCGAAAACGCGTTTTAAGCATGCACATGCATCTTTTGGTAGACGCGGATGAAGTTTTCTGCAAAACCACAAGATGTGCATGCAAATGGTGCTTTTTGCAGAACGCGCACGTGGATTTCTACCAAACGACGTGCTAAGCATGCCGATGCTGCTATTTTTAGCACCCGCGCACGCATTTGTGCGAAAACGCGTTTTAAGAATGCACATGCATCTTTTGGTAGACGCGGATGAAGTTTTCTGCAAAACCACAAGATGTGCATGCAAATGGTGCTTTTTGCAGAACGCGCACGTGGATTTCTACCAAACGACGTGCTAAGCATGCCGATGCTGCTCTTTTTAGCACCCGCGCACGCATTTGTGCGAAAACGCGTTTTAAGCATGCACATGCATCTTTTGGTAGACGCGGATGAAGTTTTCTGCAAAACCACAAGATGTGCATGCAAATGGTGCTTTTTGCAGAACGAGCACGTGGATTTCTACCAAACAACGTGCTAAGCATGCCGATGCTGCTCTTTTTAGCACCCGCGCACGCATTTGTGCGAAAACGCGTTTTAAGCATGCACATGCATCTTTTGGTAGACGCGGATGAAGTTTTCTGCAAAACCACAAGATGTGCATGCAAATGGTGCTTTTTGCAGAACGCGCACGTGGATTTCTACCAAACGACGTGCTAAGCATGCCGATGCTGCTCTTTTTAGCACCCGCGCACGGATTTGTGCGAAAACGCGTTTTAAGCATGCACATGCATCTTTTGGTAGACGCGGATGAAGTTTTCTGCAAAACCACAAGATGTGCATGCAAATGGTGCTTTTGGCAGAACGCGCACGTGGATTTCTACCAAACGACGTGCTAAGCATGCCGATGCTGCTCTTTTTAGCACCCGCGCACGCATTTGTGCGAAAACGCGTTTTAAGCATGCACATGCATCTTTTGGTAGACGCGGATGAAGTTTTCTGCAAAACCACAAGATGTGCATGCAAATGGTGCTTTTTGCAGAACGCGCTCGTGGATTTCTACCAAACGACGTGCTAAGCATGCCGATGCTGCTCTTTTTAGCACCCGCGCACGCATTTGTGCGAAAACGCGTTTTAAGCATGCACATGCATCTTTTGGTAGACGCGGATGAAGTTTTCTGCAAAACCACAAGATGTGCATGCAAATGGTGCTTTTTGCAGAACGCGCACGTGGATTTCTACCAAACGACGTGCTAAGCATGCCGATGCTGCTCTTTTTAGCACCCGTGCACGGATTTGTGCGAGAACGCGTTTTAAGCATGCACATGCATCTTTTGGTAGACGCGGATGAAGTTTTCTGCAAAACCACAACATGTGCATGCAAATGGTGCTTTTGGCAGAATGCGCACGTGAATTTCTTCCAAACGACGTGCTAAGCATGCCGATGCTGCTCTTTTTAGCACCCGCGCACGCATTTGTGCGAAAACGCGTTTTAAGCATGCACATGCATCTTTTGGTAGACGCGGATGAAGTTTTCTGCAAAACCACAAGATGTGCATGCAAATGGTGCTTTTTGCAGAACGAGCACGTGGATTTCTACCAAACAACGTGCTAAGCATGCCGATGCTGCTCTTTTTAGCACCCGCGCACGCATTTGTGCGAAAACGCGTTTTAAGCATGCACATGCATCTTTTGGTAGACGCGGATGAAGTTTTCTGCAAAACCACAAGATGTGCATGCAAATGGTGCTTTTTGCAGAACGCGCACGTGGATTTCTACCAAACGACGTGCTAAGCATGCCGATGCTGCTCTTTTTAGCACCCGCGCACGGATTTGTGCGAAAACGCGTTTTAAGCATGCACATGCATCTTTTGGTAGACGCGGATGAAGTTTTCTGCAAAACCACAAGATGTGCATGCAAATGGTGCTTTTGGCAGAACGCGCACGTGGATTTCTACCAAACGACGTGCTAAGCATGCCGATGCTGCTCTTTTTAGCACCCGCGCACGCATTTGTGCGAAAACGCGTTTTAAGCATGCACATGCATCTTTTGGTAGACGCGGATGAAGTTTTCTGCAAAACCACAAGATGTGCATGCAAATGGTGCTTTTGGCAGAACGCGCACGTGGATTTCTACCAAAGGACGTGCTAAGCATGCCGATGCTGCTCTTTTTAGCTCCCGCGCACGCATTTGTGCGAAAACGCGTTTTAAGCATGCACATGCATCTTTTGTTAGACGCGGATGAAGTTTTCTGCAAAACCACAAGATATGCATGCAAATGGTGCTTTTTGCAGAACGTGCACGTGGATGTCTACCAAACGACGTGCTAAGCATGCCGATGCTGCTATTTTTAGCACCCGCGCACGCATTTGTGCGAAAACGCGTTTTAAGCATGCACATGCATCTTATGGTAGACGCGGATGAAGTTTTCTGCAAAACCACAAGATGTGCATGCAAATGGTGCTTTTTGCAGAACGCGCTCCTGGATTTCTACCAAACGACGTGCTAAGCATGCCGATGCTGCTCTTTTTAGCACCCGCGCACGCATTTGTGCGAAAACGCGTTTTAAGCATGCACATGCATCTTTTGGTAGACGCGGATGAAGTTTTCTGCAAAACCACAAGATGTGCATGCAAATGGTGCTTTTTGCAGAACGCGCTCGTGGAATTCTACCAAACGACGTGCTAAGCATGCCGATGCTGCTCTTTTTAGCACCCGCGCACGCATTTGTGCGAAAACGCGTTTTAAGCATGCACATGCATCTTTTGGTAGACGCGGATGAAGTTTTCTGCAAAACCACAAGATGTGCATGCAAATGGTGCTTTTGGCAGAACGCGCACGTGGATTTCTACCAAACGACGTGCTAAGCATGCCGATGCTGCTCTTTTTAGCACCCGCGCACGCATTTGTGCGAAAACGCGTTTTAAGCATGCACATGCATCTTTTGGTAGACGCGGATGAAGTTTTCTGCAAAACCACAAGATGTGCATGCAAATGGTGCTTTTTGCAGAACGCGCACGTGGATTTCTACCAAACGACGTGCTAAGCATGCCGATGCTGCTCTTTTTAGCACCCGCGCACGGATTTGTGCGAAAACGCGTTTTAAGCATGCACATGCATCTTTTGGTAGACGCGGATGAAGTTTTCTGCAAAACCACAAAATGTGCATGCAAATGGTGCTTTTGGCAGAACGCGCACGTAGATTTCTACCAAACGACGTGCTAAGCATGCCGATGCTGCTCTTTTTAGCACCCGCGCACGCATTTGTGCGAAAACGCGTTTTAAGCATGCACATGCATCTTTTGGTAGACGCGGATGAAGTTTTCTGCAAAACCACAAGATGTGCATGCAAATGGTGCTTTTTGCAGAACGCGCACGTGGATTTCTACCAAACGACGTGCTAAGCATGCCGATGCTGCTATTTTTAGCACCCGCGCACGCAATTGTGCGAAAACGCGTTTTAAGAATGCACATGCATCTTTTGGTAGACGCGGATGAAGTTTTCTGCAAAACCACAAGATGTGCATGCAAATGGTGCTTTTTGCAGAACGCGCACGTGGATTTCTACCAAACGACGTGCTAAGCATGCCGATGCTGCTCTTTTTAGCACCCGCGCACGCATTTGTGCGAGAACGCATTTTAAGCATGCACATGCATCTTTTGGTAGACGCGGATGAAGTTTTCTGCAAAACCACAAGATGTGCATGCAAATGGTGCTTTTTGCAGAACGAGCACGTGGATTTCTACCAAACAACGTGCTAAGCATGCCGATGCTGCTCTTTTTAGCACCCGCGCACGCATTTGTGCGAAAACGCGTTTTAAGCATGCACATGCATCTTTTGGTAGACGCGGATGAAGTTTTCTGCAAAACCACAAGATGTGCATGCAAATGGTGCTTTTTGCAGAACGCGCACGTGGATTTCTACCAAACGACGTGCTAAGCATGCCGATGCTGCTCTTTTTAGCACCCGCGCACGGATTTGTGCGAAAACGCGTTTTAAGCATGCACATGCATCTTTTGGTAGACGCGGATGAAGTTTTCTGCAAAACCACAAGATGTGCATGCAAATGGTGCTTTTGGCAGAACGCGCACGTGGATTTCTACCAAACGACGAGCTAAGCATGCCGATGCTGCTCTTTTTAGCACCCGCGCACGCATTTGTGCGAAAACGCGTTTTAAGCATGCACATGCATCTTTTGGTAGACGCGGATGAAGTTTTCTGCAAAACCACAAGATGTGCATGCAAATGGTGCTTTTTGCAGAACGCGCTCGTGGATTTCTACCAAACGACGTGCTAAGCATGCCGATGCTGCTCTTTTTAGCACCCGCGCACGCATTTGTGCGAAAACGCGTTTTAAGCATGCACATGCATCTTTTGGTAGACGCGGATGAAGTTTTCTGCAAAACCACAAGATGTGCATGCAAATGGTGCTTTTTGCAGAACGCGCACGTGGATTTCTACCAAACGACGTGCTAAGCATGCCGATGCTGCTCTTTTTAGCACCCGCGCACGGATTTGTGCGAAAACGCGTTTTAAGCATGCACATGCATCTTTTGGTAGACGCGGATGAAGTTTTCTGCAAAACCACAACATGTGCATGCAAATGGTGCTTTTGGCAGAACGCGCACGTGGATTTCTTCCAAACGACGTGCTAAGCATGCCGATGCTGCTCTTTTTAGCACCCGCGCACGCATTTGTGCGAAAACGCGTTTTAAGCATGCACATGCATCTTTTGGTAGACGCGGATGAAGTTTTCTGCAAAACCACAAGATGTGCATGCAAATGGTGCTTTTTGCAGAACGCGCTCGTGGATTTCTACCAAACGACGTGCTAAGCATGCCGATGCTGCTCTTTTTAGCACCCGCGCACGCATTTGGGCGAAAACGCGTTTTAAGCATGCACATGCATCTTTTGGTAGACGCGGATGAAGTTTTCTGCAAAACCACAAGATGTGCATGCAAATGGTGCTTTTTGCAGAACGCGCACGTGGATTTCTACCAAACGACGTGCTAAGCATGCCGATGCTGCTCTTTTTAGCACCCGCGCACGCATTTGTGCGAAAACGCGTTTTAAGCATGCACATGCATCTTTTGGTAGACGCGGATGAAGTTTTCTGCAAAACCACAAGATGTGCATGCAAATGGTGCTTTTTGCAGAACGCGCTCGTGGATTTCTACCAAACGACGTGCTAAGCATGCCGATGCTGCTCTTTTTAGCACCCGCGCACGCATTTGTGCGAAAACGCGTTTTAAGCATGCACATGCATCTTTTGGTAGACGCGGATGAAGTTTTCTGCAAAACCACAAGATGTGCATGCAAATGGTGCTTTTTGCAGAACGCGCACGTGGATTTCTACCAAACGACGTGCTAAGCATGCCGATGCTGCTCTTTTTAGCACCCGCGCACGGATTTGTGCGAAAACGCGTTTTAAGCATGCACATGCATCTTTTGTAGACGCGGATGAAGTTTTCTGCAAAACCACAAGATGTGCATGCAAATGGTGCTTTTTGCAGAACGCGCACGTGGATTTCTACCAAACGACGTGCTAAGCATGCCGATGCTGATATTTTTAGCACCCGCGCACGCATTTGTGCGAAAACGCGTTTTAAGCATGCACATGCATCTTTTGGTAGACGCGGATGAAGTTTTCTGCAAAACCACAACATGTGCATGCAAATGGTGCTTTTTGCAGAACGCGCACGTAGATTTCTACCAAACGACGTGCTAAGCATGCCGATGCTGCTCTTTTTAGCACCCGCGCACGCATTTGTGCAAAAACGCGTTTTAAGCATGCACATGCATCGTTTGGTAGACGCGGATGAAGTTTTCTGCAAAACCACAAGATGTGCATGCAAATGGTGCTTTTTGCAGAACGCGCACGTGGATTTCTACCAAACAACGTGCTAAGCATGCCGATGCTGCTCTTTTTAGCACCCGCGCACGCATTTGTGCGAAAACGCGTTTCAAGCATGCACATGCATCTTTTGGTAGACGCGGATGAAGTTTTCTGCAAAACCACAAGATGTGCATGCAAATGGTGCTTTTTGCAGAACGCGCACGTGGATTTCTACCATGCGACGTGCTAAGCATGCCGATGCTGCTCTTTTTAGCACCCGCGCACGGATTTGTGCGAAAACGCGTTTTAAGCATGCACATGCATCTTTTGGTAGACGCGGATGAAGTTTTCTGCAAAACCACAAGATGTGCATGCAAATGGTGCTTTTGGCAGAACGCGCACGTGGATTTTTACCCAACGACGTGCTAAGCATGCCGATGCTGCTCTTTTTAGCACCCGCGCACGCATTTGTGCGAAAACGCGTTTTAAGCATGCACATGCATCTTTTGGTAGACGCGGATGAAGTTTTCTGCAAAACCACAAGATGTGCATGCAAATGGTGCTTTTTGCAGAACGCGCTCGTGGATTTCTACCAAACGACGTGCTAAGCATGCCGATCCTGCTCTTTTTAGCACCCGCGCACGCATTTGTGCGAAAACGCGTTTTAAGCATGCACATGCATCTTTTGGTAGACGCGGATGAAGTTTTCTGCAAAACCACAAGATGTGCATGCAAATGGTGCTTTTTGCAGAACGCGCACGTGGATTTCTACCAAACGACGTGCTAAGCATGCCGATGCTGCTCTTTTTAGCACCCGCGCACCGATTTGTGCGAAAACGCGTTTTAAGCATGCACATGCATCTTTTGGTAGACGCGGATGAAGTTTTCTGCAATACCACAAGATGTGCATGCAAATGGGGCTTTTTGCAGAACGCGCACGTGGATTTTTACCAAACGACGTGCTAAGCATGCCGATGCTGCTCTTTTTAGCACCCGCGCACGCATTTGTGCGAAAACGCGTTTTAAGCATGCACATGCATCTTTTGGTAGACGCGGATGAAGTTTTCTGCAAAACCACAAGATGTGCATGCAAATGGTGCTTTTGGCAGAACGCGCACGTGGATTTCTACCAAACGACGTGCTAAGCATGCCGATGCTGCTCTTTTTAGCACCCGCGCACGCATTTGTGCGAAAACGCGTTTTAAGCATGCACATGCATCTTTTGGTAGACGCGGATGAAGTTTTCTGCAAAACCACAAGATGTGCATGCAAATGGTGCTTTTTGCAGAACGCGCACGTGGATTTCTACCAAACGACGTGCTAAGCATGCCGATGCTGCTCTTTTTAGCACCCGCGCACGGATTTGTGCGAAAACGCGTTTTAAGCATGCACATGCATCTTTTGGTAGACGCGGATGAAGTTTTCTGCAAAACCACAAAATGTGCATGCAAATGGTGCTTTTTGCAGAACGCGCTCGTGGATTTCTACCAAACGACGTGCTAAGCATGCCGATCCTGCTCTTTTTAGCACCCGCGCACGCATTTGTGCGAAAACGCGTTTTAAGCATGCACATGCATCTTTTGGTAGACGCGGATGAAGTTTTCTGCAAAACCACAAGATGTGCATGCAAATGGTGCTTTTTGCAGAACGCGCACGTGGATTTCTACCAAACGACGTGCTAAGCATGCCGATGCTGCTCTTTTTAGCACCCGCGCACCGATTTGTGCGAAAACGCGTTTTAAGCATGCACATGCATCTTTTGGTAGACGCGGATGAAGTTTTCTGCAAAACCACAAGATGTGCATGCAAATGGTGCTTTTTGCAGAACGCGCACGTGGATTTCTACCAAACAACGTGCTAAGCATGCCGATGCTGCTCTTTTTAGCACCCGCGCACGCATTTGTGCGAAAACGCGTGTTAAGCATGCACATGCATCTTTTGGTAGACGCGGATGAAGTTTTCTGCAAAACCACAAGATGTGCATGCAAATGGTGCTTTTTGCAGAACGCGCACGTGGATTTCTACCAAACGACGTGCTAAGCATGCCGATGCTGCTCTTTTTAGCACCCGCGCACGGATTTGTGCGAAAACGCGTTTTAAGCATGCACATGCATCTTTTGGTAGACGCGGATGAAGTTTTCTGCAAAACCACAAGATGTGCATGCAAATGGTGCTTTTGGCCGAACGCGCACGTGGATTTCTACCAAACGACGTGCTAAGCATGCCGATGCTGCTCTTTTTAGCACCCGCGCACGCATTTGTGCGAAAACGCGTTTTAAGCATGCACATGCATCTTTTGGTAGACGCGGATGAAGTTTTCTGCAAAACCACAAGATGTGCATGCAAATGGTGCTTTTTGCAGAACGCGCTCGTGGATTTCTACCAAACGACGTGCTAAGCATGCCGATGCTGCTCTTTTTAGCACCCGCGCACGCATTTGTGCGAAAACGCGTTTTAAGCATGCACATGCATCTTTTGGTAGACGCCGATGAAGTTTTCTGCCAAACCACAAGATGTGCATGCAAATAGTGCTTTTTGCAGAACGCGCACGTGGATTTCTACCAAACGACGTGCTAAGCATGCCGATGCTGCTCTTTTTAGCACCCGCGCACGGATTTGTACGAAAACGCGTTTTAAGCATGCACATGCATCTTTTGGTAGACGCGGATGAAGTTTTCTGCAAAACCACAAGATGTGCATGCAAATGGTGCTTTTGGCAGAACGCGCACGTGGATTTCTACCAAACGACGTGCTAAGCATGCCGATGCTGCTCTTTTTAGCACCCGCGCACGCATTTGTGCGAAAACGCGTTTTAAGCATGCACATGCATCTTTTGGTAGACGCGGATGAAGTTTTCTGCAAAACCACAAGATGTGCATGCAAATGGTGCTTTTTGCAGAACGCGCTCGTGGATTTCTACCAAACGACGTGCTAAGCATGCCGATGCTGCTCTTTTTAGCACCCGCGCACGCTTTTGTGCGAAAACGCGTTTTAAGCATGCACATGCATCTTTTGGTAGACGCGGATGAAGTTTTCTGCAAAACCACAAGATGTGCATGCAAATGGTGCTTTTTGCAGAACGCGCACGTGGATTTCTACAAAACGACGTGCTAAGCATGCCGATGCTGCTCTTTTTAGCACCCGCGCACGCATTTGTGCGAAAACGCGTTTTAAGCATGCACATGCATCTTTTGGTAGACGCGGATGAAGTTTTCTGCAAAACCACAAGATGTGCATGCAAATGGTGCTTTTGGCAGAACGCGCACGTGGATTTCTACCAAACGACGTGCTAAGCATGCCGATGCTGCTCTTTTTAGCACCCGCGCACGCATTTGTGCGAAAACGCGTTTTAAGCATGCACATGCATCTTTTGGTAGACGCGGATGAAGTTTTCTGCAAAACCACAAGATGTGCATGCAAATGGTGCTTTTTGCAGAACGCGCTCGTGGATTTCTACCAAACGACGTGCTAAGCATGCCGATGCTGCTCTTTTTAGCACCCGCGCACGCATTTGTGCGAAAACGCGTTTTAAGCATGCACATGCATCTTTTGGTAGACGCGGATGAAGTTTTCTGCAAAACCACAAGATGTGCATGCAAATGGTGCTTTTTGCAGAACGCGCACGTGGATTTCTACCAAACGACGTGCTAAGCATGCCGATGCTGCTCTTTTTAGCACCCGCGCACGGATTTGTGCGAAAACGCGTTTTAAGCATGCACATGCATCTTTTGGTAGACGCGGATGAAGTTTTCTGCAAAACCACAAGATGTGCATGCAAATGGTGCTTTTGGCAGAACGCGCACGTGGATTTCTACCAAACGACGTGCTAAGCATGCCGATGCTGCTCTTTTTAGCACCCGCGCACGCATTTGTGCGAAAACGCGTTTTAAGCATGCACATGCATCTTTTGGTAGACGCGGATGAAGTTTTCTGCAAAACCACAAGATGTGCATGCAAATGGTGCTTTTTGCAGAACGCGCTCGTGGATTTCTACCAAACGACGTGCTAAGCATGCCGATGCTGCTCTTTTTAGCACCCGCGCGCGCATTTGTGCGAAAACGCGTTTTAAGCATGCACATGCATCTTTTGGTAGACGCGGATGAAGTTTTCTGCAAAACCACAAGATGTGCATGCAAATGGTGCTTTTTGCAGAACGCGCACGTGGATTTCTACCAAACGACGTGCTAAGCATGCCGATGCTGCTCTTTTTAGCACCCGCGCACGGATTTGTGCGAAAACGCGTTTTAAGCATGCACATGCATCTTTTGGTAGACGCGGATGAAGTTTTCTGCAAAACCACAAGATGTGCATGCAAATGGTGCTTTTGGCAGAACGCGCACGTGGATTTCTACCAAACGACGTGCTAAGCATGCCGATGCTGCTCTTTTTAGCACCCGCGCACGCATTTGTGCGAAAACGCGTTTTAAGCATGCACATGCATCTTTTGGTAGACGCGGATGAAGTTTTCTGCAAAACCACAAGATGTGCATGCAAATGGTGCTTTTTGCAGAACGCGCACGTGGATTTCTACCAAACGACGTGCTAAGCATGCCGATGCTGCTCTTTTTAGCACCCGCGCACGCTTTTGTGCGAAAACGCGTTTTAAGCATGCACATGCATCTTTTGGTAGACGCGGATGAAGTTTTCTGCAAAACCACAAGATGTGCATGCAAATGGTGCTTTTTGCAGAACGCGCACGTGGATTTCTACCAAACGACGTGCTAAGCATGCCGATGCTGATATTTTTAGCACCCGCGCACGCATTTGTGCGAAAACGCGTTTTAAGCATGCACATGCATCTTTTGGTAGACGCGGATGAAGTTTTCTGCAAAACCACAAGATGTGCATGCAAATGGTGCTTTTTGCAGAACGCGCACGTGGATTTCTACCAAACGACGTGCTAAGCATGCCGATGCTGATATTTTTAGCACCCGCGCACGCATTTGTGCGAAAACGCGTTTTAAGCATGCACATGCATCTTTTGGTAGACGCGGATGAAGTTTTCTGCAAAACCACAAGATGTGCATGCAAATGGTGCTTTTGGCAGAACGCGCACGTGGATTTCTACCAAACGACGTGCTAAGCATGCCGATGCTGCTCTTTTTAGCACCCGCGCACGCATTTGTGCGAAAACGCGTTTTAAGCATGCACATGCATCTTTTGGTAGACGCGGATGAAGTTTTCTGCAAAACCACAAGATGTGCATGCAAATGGTGCTTTTTGCAGAACGCGCACGTGGATTTCTACCAAACGACGTGCTAAGCATGCCGATGCTGATATTTTTAGCACCCGCGCACGCATTTGTGCGAAAACGCGTTTTAAGCACGCACATGCATCTTTTGGTAGACGCGGATGAAGTTTTCTGCAAAACCACAACATGTGCATGCAAATGGTGCTTTTTGCCGAACGCGCACGTGGATTTCTACCAAACGACGTGCTAAGCATGCCGATGCTGCTCTTTTTAGCACCCGCGCACGCATTTGTGCAAAAACGCGTTTTAAGCATGCACATGCATCTTTTGGTAGACGCGGATGAAGTTTTCTGCAAAACCACAAGATGTGCATGCAAATGGTGCTTTTTGCAGAACGCGCACGTGGATTTCTACCAAACAACGTGCTAAGCATGCCGATGCTGCTCTTTTTAGCGCCCGCGCACGGATTTGTGCGAAAACGCGTTTTAAGCATGCACATGCATCTTTTGGTAGACGCGGATGAAGTTTTCTGCAAAACCACAAGATGTGCATGCAAATGGTGCTTTTTGCAGAACGCGCACGTGGATTTCTACCAAACGACGTGCTAAGCATGCCGATGCTGCTCTTTTTAGCGCCCGCGCACGGATTTGTGCGAAAACGCGTTTTAAGCATGCACATGCATCTTTTGGTAGACGCGGATGAAGTTTTCTGCAAAACCACAAGATGTGCATGCAAATGGTGCTTTTGGCAGAACGCGCACGTGGATTTCTACCAAACGACGTGCTAAGCATGCCGATGCTGCTCTTTTTAGCACCCGCGCACGCATTTGTGCGAAAACGCGTTTTAAGCATGCACATGCATCTTTTGGTAGACGCGGATGAAGTTTTCTGCAAAACCACAAGATGTGCATGCAAATGGTGCTTTTGGCAGAACGCGCACGTGGATTTCTACCAAACGACGTGCTAAGCATGCCGATGCTGCTCTTTTTAGCACCCGCGCACGCATTTGTGCGAAAACGCGTTTTAAGCATGCACATGCATCTTTTGGTAGACGCGGATGAAGTTTTCTGCAAAACCACAAGATGTGCATGCAAATGGTGCTTTTTGCAGAACGCGCACGTGGATTTCTACCAAACGACGTGCTAAGCATGCTGATGCTGCTCCTTTTAGCACCCGCGCACGGATTTGTGCGAAAACGCGTTTTAAGCATGCACATGCATCTTTTGGTAGACGCGGATGAAGTTTTCTGCAAAACCACAAGATGTGCATGCAAATGGTGCTTTTGGCAGAACGCGCACGTGGATTTCTACCAAACGACGTGCTAAGCATGCCGATGCTGCTCTTTTTAGCACCCGCGCACGCATTTGTTCGAAAACGCGTTTTAAGCATGCACATGCATCTTTTGGTAGACGCGGATGAAGTTTTCTGCAAAACCACAAGATGTGCATGCAAATGGTGCTTTTTGCAGAACGCGCTCGTGGATTTCTACCAAACGACGTGCTAAGCATGCCGATGCTGCTCTTTTTAGCACCCGCGCACGCTTTTGTGCGAAAACGCGTTTTAAGCATGCACATGCATCTTTTGGTAGACGCGGATGAAGTTTTCTGCAAAACCACAAGATGTGCATGCAAATGGTGCTTTTTGCAGAACGCGCACGTGGATTTCTACAAAACGACGTGCTAAGCATGCCGATGCTGCTCTTTTTAGCACCCGCGCACGCATTTGTGCGAAAACGCGTTTTAAGCATGCACATGCATCTTTTGGTAGACGCGGATGAAGTTTTCTGCAAAACCACAAGATGTGCATGCAAATGGTGCTTTTGGCAGAACGCGCACGTGGATTTCTACCAAACGACGTGCTAAGCATGCCGATGCTGCTCTTTTTAGCACCCGCGCACGCATTTGTGCGAAAACGCGTTTTAAGCATGCACATGCATCTTTTGGTAGACGCGGATGAAGTTTTCTGCAAAACCACAAGATGTGCATGCAAATGGTGCTTTTTGCAGAACGCGCTCGTGGATTTCTACCAAACGACGTGCTAAGCATGCCGATGCTGCTCTTTTTAGCACCCGCGCACGCATTTGTGCGAAAACGCGTTTTAAGCATGCACATGCATCTTTTGGTAGACGCGGATGAAGTTTTCTGCAAAACCACAAGATGTGCATGCAAATGGTGCTTTTGGCAGAACGCGCACGTGGATTTCTACCAAACGACGTGCTAAGCATGCCGATGCTGCTCTTTTTAGCACCCGCGCACGCATTTGTGCGAAAACGCGTTTTAAGCATGCACATGCATCTTTTGGTAGACGCGGATGAAGTTTTCTGCAAAACCACAAGATGTGCATGCAAATGGTGCTTTTTTCAGAACGCGCTCGTGGATTTCTACCAAACGACGTGCTAAGCATGCCGATGCTGCTCTTTTTAGCACCCGCGCGCGCATTTGTGCGAAAACGCGTTTTAAGCATGCACATGCATCTTTTGGTAGACGCGGATGAAGTTTTCTGCAAAACCACAAGATGTGCATGCAAATGGTGCTTTTTGCAGAACGCGCACGTGGATTTCTACCAAACGACGTGCTAAGCATGCCGATGCTGCTCTTTTTAGCACCCGCGCACGGATTTGTGCGAAAACGCGTTTTAAGCATGCACATGCATCTTTTGGTAGACGCGGATGAAGTTTTCTGCAAAACCACAAGATGTGCATGCAAATGGTGCTTTTGGCAGAACGCGCACGTGGATTTCTACCAAACGACGTGCTAAGCATGCCGATGCTGCTCTTTTTAGCACCCGCGCACGCATTTGTGCGAAAACGCGTTTTAAGCATGCACATGCATCTTTTGGTAGACGCGGATGAAGTTTTCTGCAAAACCACAAGATGTGCATGCAAATGGTGCTTTTTGCAGAACGCGCACGTGGATTTCTACCAAACGACGTGCTAAGCATGCCGATGCTGCTCTTTTTAGCACCCGCGCACGCTTTTGTGCGAAAACGCGTTTTAAGCATGCACATGCATCTTTTGGTAGACGCGGATGAAGTTTTCTGCAAAACCACAAGATGTGCATGCAAATGGTGCTTTTTGCAGAACGCGCACGTGGATTTCTACCAAACGACGTGCTAAGCATGCCGATGCTGATATTTTTAGCACCCGCGCACGCATTTGTGCGAAAACGCGTTTTAAGCATGCACATGCATCTTTTGGTAGACGCGGATGAAGTTTTCTGCAAAACCACAAGATGTGCATGCAAATGGTGCTTTTTGCAGAACGCGCACGTGGATTTCTACCAAACGACGTGCTAAGCATGCCGATGCTGATATTTTTAGCACCCGCGCACGGATTTGTGCGAAAACGCGTTTTAAGCATGCACATGCATCTTTTGGTAGACGCGGATGAAGTTTTCTGCAAAACCACAAGATGTGCATGCAAATGGTGCTTTTGGCAGAACGCGCACGTGGATTTCTACCAAACGACGTGCTAAGCATGCCGATGCTGCTCTTTTTAGCACCCGCGCACGCATTTGTGCGAAAACGCGTTTTAAGCATGCACATGCATCTTTTGGTAGACGCGGATGAAGTTTTCTGCAAAACCACAAGATGTGCATGCAAATGGTGCTTTTTGCAGAACGCGCACGTGGATTTCTACCAAACGACGTGCTAAGCATGCCGATGCTGATATTTTTAGCACCCGCGCACGCATTTGTGCGAAAACGCGTTTTAAGCATGCACATGCATCTTTTGGTAGACGCGGATGAAGTTTTCTGCAAAACCACAACATGTGCATGCAAATGGTGCTTTTTGCCGAACGCGCACGTGGATTTCTACCAAACGACGTGCTAAGCATGCCGATGCTGCTCTTTTTAGCACCCGCGCACGCATTTGTGCAAAAACGCGTTTTAAGCATGCACATGCATCTTTTGGTAGACGCGGATGAAGTTTTCTGCAAAACCACAAGATGTGCATGCAAATGGTGCTTTTTGCAGAACGCGCACGTGGATTTCTACCAAACAACGTGCTAAGCATGCCGATGCTGCTCTTTTTAGCGCCCGCGCACGGATTTGTGCGAAAACGCGTTTTAAGCATGCACATGCATCTTTTGGTAGACGCGGATGAAGTTTTCTGCAAAACCACAAGATGTGCATGCAAATGGTGCTTTTTGCAGAACGCGCACGTGGATTTCTACCAAACGACGTGCTAAGCATGCCGATGCTGCTCTTTTTAGCGCCCGCGCACGGATTTGTGCGAAAACGCGTTTTAAGCATGCACATGCATCTTTCGGTAGACGCGGATGAAGTTTTCTGCAAAACCACAAGATGTGCATGCAAATGGTGCTTTTGGCAGAACGCGCACGTGGATTTCTACCAAACGACGTGCTAAGCATGCCGATGCTGCTCTTTTTAGCACCCGCGCACGCATTTGTGCGAAAACGCGTTTTAAGCATGCACATGCATCTTTTGGTAGACGCGGATGAAGTTTTCTGCAAAACCACAAGATGTGCATGCAAATGGTGCTTTTTGCAGAACGCGCACGTGGATTTCTACCAAACGACGTGCTAAGCATGCCGATGCTGCTCTTTTTAGCACCCGCGCACGCATTTGTGCGAAAACGCGTTTTAAGCATGCACATGCGTCTTTCGGTAGACGCGGATGAAGTTTTCTGCAAAACCACAAGATGTGCATGCAAATGGTGCTTTTTGCAGAACGCGCACGTGGATTTCTACCAAACGACGTGCTAAGCTTGCCGATGCTGCTCTTTTTAGCACCCGCGCACGGATTTGTGCGAAAACGCGTTTTAAGCATGCACATGCATCTTTTGGTAGGCGCGGATGAAGTTTTCTGCAAAACCACAAGATGTGCATGCAAATGGTGCTTTTGGCAGAACGCGCACGTGGATTTTTACCAAACGACGTGCTAAGCATGCCGATGCTGCTCTTTTTAGCACCCGCGCACGCATTTGTGCGAAAACGCGTTTTAAGCATGCACATGCATCTTTTGGTAGACGCGGATGAAGTTTTCTGCAAAACCACAAGATGTGCATGCAAATGGTGCTTTTTGCAGAACGCGCTCGTGGATTTCTACCAAACGACGTGCTAAGCATGCCGATGCTGCTCTTTTTAGCACCCGCGCACGCATTTGTGCGAAAACGCGTTTTAAGCATGCACATGCATCTTTTGGTAGACGCGGATGAAGTTTTCTGCAAAACCACAAGATGTGCATGCAAATGGTGCTTTTTGCAGAACGCGCACGTGGATTTCTACCAAACGACGTGCTAAGCATGCCGATGCTGCTCTTTTTAGCGCCCGCGCACGGATTTGTGCGAAAACGCGTTTTAAGCATGCACATGCATCTTTTGGTAGACGCGGATGAAGTTTTCTGCAAAACCACAAGATGTGCATGCAAATGGTGCTTTTTGCAGAACGCGCACGTGGATTTCTACCAAACGACGTGCTAAGCATGCCGATGCTGCTCTTTTTAGCGCCCGCGCACGGATTTGTGCGAAAACGCGTTTTAAGCATGCACATGCATCTTTTGGTAGACGCGGATGAAGTTTTCTGCAAAACCACAAGATGTGCATGCAAATGGTGCTTTTGGCAGAACGCGCACGTGGATTTCTACCAAACGACGTGCTAAGCATGCCAATGCTGCTCTTTTTAGCACCCGCGCACGCATTTGTGCGAAAACGCGTTTTAAGCATGCACATGCATCTTTTGGTAGACGCGGATGAAGTTTTCTGCAAAACCACAAGATGTGCATGCAAATGGTGCTTTTTGCAGAACGCGCACGTGGATTTCTACCAAACGACGTGCTAAGCATGCCGATGCTGCTCTTTTTAGCACCCGCGCACGCATTTGTGCGAAAACGCGTTTTAAGCATGCACATGCATCTTTTGGTAGACGCGGATGAAGTTTTCTGCAAAACCACAAGATGTGCATGCAAATGGTGCTTTTTTCAGAACGCGCTCGTGGATTTCTACCAAACGACGTGCTAAGCATGCCGATGCTGCTCTTTTTAGCACCCGCGCGCGCATTTGTGCGAAAACGCGTTTTAAGCATGCACATGCATCTTTTGGTAGACGCGGATGAAGTTTTCTGCAAAACCACAAGATGTGCATGCAAATGGTGCTTTTTGCAGAACGCGCACGTGGATTTCTACCAAACGACGTGCTAAGCATGCCGATGCTGCTCTTTTTAGCACCCGCGCACGGATTTGTGCGAAAACGCGTTTTAAGCATGCACATGCATCTTTTGGTAGACGCGGATGAAGTTTTCTGCAAAACCACAAGATGTGCATGCAAATGGTGCTTTTGGCAGAACGCGCACGTGGATTTCTACCAAACGACGTGCTAAGCATGCCGATGCTGCTCTTTTTAGCACCCGCGCACGCATTTGTGCGAAAACGCGTTTTAAGCATGCACATGCATCTTTTGGTAGACGCGGATGAAGTTTTCTGCAAAACCACAAGATGTGCATGCAAATGGTGCTTTTTGCAGAACGCGCACGTGGATTTCTACCAAACGACGTGCTAAGCATGCCGATGCTGCTCTTTTTAGCACCCGCGCACGCTTTTGTGCGAAAACGCGTTTTAAGCATGCACATGCATCTTTTGGTAGACGCGGATGAAGTTTTCTGCAAAACCACAAGATGTGCATGCAAATGGTGCTTTTTGCAGAACGCGCACGTGGATTTCTACCAAACGACGTGCTAAGCATGCCGATGCTGATATTTTTAGCACCCGCGCACGCATTTGTGCGAAAACGCGTTTTAAGCATGCACATGCATCTTTTGGTAGACGCGGATGAAGTTTTCTGCAAAACCACAAGATGTGCATGCAAATGGTGCTTTTTGCAGAACGCGCACGTGGATTTCTACCAAACGACGTGCTAAGCATGCCGATGCTGATATTTTTAGCACCCGCGCACGGATTTGTGCGAAAACGCGTTTTAAGCATGCACATGCATCTTTTGGTAGACGCGGATGAAGTTTTCTGCAAAACCACAAGATGTGCATGCAAATGGTGCTTTTGGCAGAACGCGCACGTGGATTTCTACCAAACGACGTGCTAAGCATGCCGATGCTGCTCTTTTTAGCACCCGCGCACGCATTTGTGCGAAAACGCGTTTTAAGCATGCACATGCATCTTTTGGTAGACGCGGATGAAGTTTTCTGCAAAACCACAAGATGTGCATGCAAATGGTGCTTTTTGCAGAACGCGCACGTGGATTTCTACCAAACGACGTGCTAAGCATGCCGATGCTGATATTTTTAGCACCCGCGCACGCATTTGTGCGAAAACGCGTTTTAAGCATGCACATGCATCTTTTGGTAGACGCGGATGAAGTTTTCTGCAAAACCACAACATGTGCATGCAAATGGTGCTTTTTGCCGAACGCGCACGTGGATTTCTACCAAACGACGTGCTAAGCATGCCGATGCTGCTCTTTTTAGCACCCGCGCACGCATTTGTGCAAAAACGCGTTTTAAGCATGCACATGCATCTTTTGGTAGACGCGGATGAAGTTTTCTGCAAAACCACAAGATGTGCATGCAAATGGTGCTTTTTGCAGAACGCGCACGTGGATTTCTACCAAACAACGTGCTAAGCATGCCGATGCTGCTCTTTTTAGCGCCCGCGCACGGATTTGTGCGAAAACGCGTTTTAAGCATGCACATGCATCTTTTGGTAGACGCGGATGAAGTTTTCTGCAAAACCACAAGATGTGCATGCAAATGGTGCTTTTTGCAGAACGCGCACGTGGATTTCTACCAAACGACGTGCTAAGCATGCCGATGCTGCTCTTTTTAGCGCCCGCGCACGGATTTGTGCGAAAACGCGTTTTAAGCATGCACATGCATCTTTCGGTAGACGCGGATGAAGTTTTCTGCAAAACCACAAGATGTGCATGCAAATGGTGCTTTTGGCAGAACGCGCACGTGGATTTCTACCAAACGACGTGCTAAGCATGCCGATGCTGCTCTTTTTAGCACCCGCGCACGCATTTGTGCGAAAACGCGTTTTAAGCATGCACATGCATCTTTTGGTAGACGCGGATGAAGTTTTCTGCAAAACCACAAGATGTGCATGCAAATGGTGCTTTTTGCAGAACGCGCACGTGGATTTCTACCAAACGACGTGCTAAGCATGCCGATGCTGCTCTTTTTAGCACCCGCGCACGCATTTGTGCGAAAACGCGTTTTAAGCATGCACATGCGTCTTTCGGTAGACGCGGATGAAGTTTTCTGCAAAACCACAAGATGTGCATGCAAATGGTGCTTTTTGCAGAACGCGCACGTGGATTTCTACCAAACGACGTGCTAAGCTTGCCGATGCTGCTCTTTTTAGCACCCGCGCACGGATTTGTGCGAAAACGCGTTTTAAGCATGCACATGCATCTTTTGGTAGGCGCGGATGAAGTTTTCTGCAAAACCACAAGATGTGCATGCAAATGGTGCTTTTGGCAGAACGCGCACGTGGATTTTTACCAAACGACGTGCTAAGCATGCCGATGCTGCTCTTTTTAGCACCCGCGCACGCATTTGTGCGAAAACGCGTTTTAAGCATGCACATGCATCTTTTGGTAGACGCGGATGAAGTTTTCTGCAAAACCACAAGATGTGCATGCAAATGGTGCTTTTTGCAGAACGCGCTCGTGGATTTCTACCAAACGACGTGCTAAGCATGCCGATGCTGCTCTTTTTAGCACCCGCGCACGCATTTGTGCGAAAACGCGTTTTAAGCATGCACATGCATCTTTTGGTAGACGCGGATGAAGTTTTCTGCAAAACCACAAGATGTGCATGCAAATGGTGCTTTTTGCAGAACGCGCACGTGGATTTCTACCAAACGACGTGCTAAGCATGCCGATGCTGCTCTTTTTAGCGCCCGCGCACGGATTTGTGCGAAAACGCGTTTTAAGCATGCACATGCATCTTTTGGTAGACGCGGATGAAGTTTTCTGCAAAACCACAAGATGTGCATGCAAATGGTGCTTTTTGCAGAACGCGCACGTGGATTTCTACCAAACGACGTGCTAAGCATGCCGATGCTGCTCTTTTTAGCGCCCGCGCACGGATTTGTGCGAAAACGCGTTTTAAGCATGCACATGCATCTTTTGGTAGACGCGGATGAAGTTTTCTGCAAAACCACAAGATGTGCATGCAAATGGTGCTTTTGGCAGAACGCGCACGTGGATTTCTACCAAACGACGTGCTAAGCATGCCAATGCTGCTCTTTTTAGCACCCGCGCACGCATTTGTGCGAAAACGCGTTTTAAGCATGCACATGCATCTTTTGGTAGACGCGGATGAAGTTTTCTGCAAAACCACAAGATGTGCATGCAAATGGTGCTTTTTGCAGAACGCGCTCGTGGATTTCTACCAAACGACGTGCTAAGCATGCCGATGCTGCTCTTTTTAGCACCCGCGCACGCATTTGTGCGAAAACGCGTTTTAAGCATGCACATGCATCTTTTGGTAGACGCCGATGAAGTTTTCTGCCAAACCACAAGATGTGCATGCAAATGGTGCTTTTTGCAGAACGCGCACGTGGATTTCTACCAAACGACGTGCTAAGCATGCCGATGCTGCTCTTTTTAGCACCCGCGCACGGATTTGTGCGAAAACGCGTTTTAAGCATGCACATGCATCTTTTGGTAGACGCGGATGAAGTTTTCTGCAAAACCACAAGATGTGCATGCAAATGGTGCTTTTGGCAGAACGCGCACGTGGATTTCTACCAAACGAAGTGCTAAGCATGCCGATGCTGCTCTTTTTAGCACCCGCGCACGCATTTGTGCGAAAACGCGTTTTAAGCATGCACATGCATCTTTTGGTAGACGCGGATGAAGTTTTCTGCAAAACCACAAGATGTGCATGCAAATGGTGCTTTTTGCAGAACGCGCACGTGGATTTCTACCAAACGACGTGCTAAGCATGCCGATGCTGCTCTTTTTAGCACCCGCGTACGCATTTGTGCGAAAACGCGTTTTAAGCATGCACATGCATCTTTTGGTAGACGCGGATGAAGTTTTCTGCAAAACCACAAGATGTGAATGCAAATGGTGCTTTTTGCAGAACGCGCACGTGGATTTCTAGCAAACGACGTGCTAAGAATGCCGATGCTGCTCTTTTTAGCACCCGCGCACGGATTTGTGCGAAAACGCGTTTTAAGCATGCACATGCATCTTTTGGTAGACGCGGATGAAGTTTTCTGCAAAACCACAAGATGTGCATGCAAATGGTGCTTTTGGCAGAACGCGCACGTGGATTTCTACCAAACGACGTGCTAAGCATGCCGATGCTGCTCTTTTTAGCACCCGCGCACGCATTTGTGCGAAAACGCGTTTTAAGCATGCACATGCATCTTTTGGTAGACGCGGATGAAGTTTTCTGCAAAACCACAAGATGTGCATGCAAATGGTGCTTTTTGCAGAACGCGCACGTGGACTTCTACCAAACGACGTGCTAAGAATGCCGATGCTGCTCTTTTTAGCACCCGCGCACGGATTTGTGCGAAAACGCGTTTTAAGCATGCACATGCATCTTTTGGTAGACGCGGATGAAGTTTTCTGCAAAACCACAAGATGTGCATGCAAATGGTTCTTTTGGCAGAACGCGCACGTGGATTTCTACCAAACGACGTGCTAAGCATGCCGATGCTGCTCTTTTTAGCACCCGCGCACGCATTTGTGCGAAAACGCGTTTTAAGCATGCACATGCATCTTTTGGTAGACGCGGATGAAGTTTTCTGCAAAACCACAAGATGTGCATGCAAATGGTGCTTTTTGCAGAACGCGCACGTGGATTTCTACCAAACGACGTGCTAAGCATGCCGATGCTGCTCTTTTTAGCACCCGCGCACGGATTTGTGCGAAAACGCGTTTTAAGCATGCACATGCATCTTTTGGTAGACGCGGATGAAGTTTTCTGCAAAACCACAAGATGTGCATGCAAATGGTGCTTTTGGCAGAACGCGCACGTGGATTTCTACCAAACGACGTGCTAAGCATGCCGATGCTGCTCTTTTTAGCACCCGCGCGCGCATTTGTGCGAAAACGCGTTTTAAGCATGCACATGCATCTTTTGGTAGACGCGGATGAAGTTTTCTGCAAAACCACAAGATGTGCATGCAAATGGTGCTTTTTGCAGAACGCGCACGTGGATTTCTACCAAACGACGTGCTAAGCATGCCGATGCTGCTATTTTTAGCACCCGCGCACGCATTTGTGCGAAAACGCGTTTTAAGCATGCACATGCATCTTTTGGTAGACGCGGATGAAGTTTTCTGCAAAACCACAAGATGTGCATGCAAATGGTGCTTTTTGCAGAACGCGCTCGTGGATTTCTACCAAACGACGTGCTAAGCATGCCGATGCTGCTCTTTTTAGCACCCGCGCACGCATTTGTGCGAAAACGCGTTTTAAGCATGCACATGTATCTTTTGGTAGACGCGGATGAAGTTTTCTGCAAAACCACAAGATGTGCATGCAAATGGTGCTTTTTGCAGAACGCGCACGTGGACTTCTACCAAACGACGTGCTAAGCTTGCCGATGCTGCTCTTTTTAGCACCCGCGCACGGATTTGTGCGAAAACGCGTTTTAAGCATGCACATGCATCTTTTGGTAGACGCGGATGAAGTTTTCTGCAAAACCACAAGATGTGCATGCAAATGGTTCTTTTGGCAGAACGCGCACGTGGATTTCTACCAAACGACGTGCTAAGCATGCCGATGCTGCTCTTTTTAGCACCCGCGCACGCATTTGTGCGAAAACGCGTTTTAAGCATGCACATGCATCTTTTGGTAGACGCGGATGAAGTTTTCTGCAAAACCACAAGATGTGCATGCAAATGGTGCTTTTTGCAGAACGCGCACGTGGATTTCTACCAAACGACGTGCTAAGCATGCCGATGCTGCTCTTTTTAGCACCCGCGCACGGATTTGTGCGAAAACGCGTTTTAAGCATGCACATGCATCTTTTGGTAGACGCGGATGAAGTTTTCTGCAAAACCACAAGATGTGCATGCAAATGGTGCTTTTGGCAGAACGCGCACGTGGATTTTTACCAAACGACGTGCTAAGCATGCCGATGCTGCTCTTTTTAGCACCCGCGCAGGCATTTGTGCGAAAACGCGTTTTAAGCATGCACATGCATCTTTTGGTAGACGCGGATGAAGTTTTCTGCAAAACCACAAGATGTGCATGCAAATGGTGCTTTTTGCAGAACGCGCTCGTGGATTTCTACCAAACGACGTGCTAAGCATGCCGATGCTGCTCTTTTTAGCACCCGCGCACGCATTTGTGCGAAAACGCGTTTTAAGCATGCACATGTATCTTTTGGTAGACGCGGATGAAGTTTTCTGCAAAACCACAAGATGTGCATGCAAATGGTGCTTTTTGCAGAACGCGCACGTGGATTTCTACCAAACGACGCGCTAAGCTTGCCGATGCTGCTCTTTTTAGCACCCGCGCACGGATTTGTGCGAAAACGCGTTTTAAGCATGCACATGCATCTTTTGGTAGACGCGGATGAAGTTTTCTGCAAAACCACAAGATGTGCATGCAAATGGTGCTTTTGGCAGAACGCGCACGTGGATTTCTACCAAACGACGTGCTAAGCATGCCGATGCTGCTCTTTTTAGCACCCGCGCACGCATTTGTGCGAAAACGCGTTTTAAGCATGCACATGCATCTTTTGGTAGACGCGGATGAAGTTTTCTGCAAAACCACAAGATGTGCATGCAAATGGTGCTTTGTGCAGAACGCGCACGTGGATTTCTACCAAACGACGTGCTAAGCATGCCGATGCTGCTCTTTTTAGCACCCGCGCACGCATTTGTGCGAAAACGCGTTTTAAGCATGCACATGCATCTTTTGGTAGACGCGGATGAAGTTTTCTGCAAAACCACAAGATGTGCATGCAAATGGTGCTTTTTGCAGAACGCGCACGTGGATTTCTACCAAACGATGTGCTAAGCTTGCCGATGCTGCTCTTTTTAGCACCCGCGCACGGATTTGTGCGAAAACGCGTTTTAAGCATGCACATGCATCTTTTGGTAGACGCGGATGAAGTTTTCTGCAAAACCACAAGATCTGCATGCAAATGGTGCTTTTGGCAGAACGCGCACGTGGATTTCTACCAAACGACGTGCTAAGCATGCCGATGCTGCTCTTTTTAGCACCCGCGCACGCATTTGTGCGAAAACGCGTTTTAAGCATGCACATGCATCTTTTGGTAGACGCGGATGAAGTTTTCTGCAAAACCACAAGATGTGCATGCAAATGGTGCTTTTTGCAGAACGCGCACGTGGATTTCTACCAAACGACGTGCTAAGCTTGCCGATGCTGCTCTTTTTAGCACCCGCGCACGGATTTGTGCGAAAACGCGTTTTAAGCATGCACATGCATCTTTTGGTAGACGCGGATGAAGTTTTCTGCAAAACCACAAGATGTGCATGCAAATGGTGCTTTTTGCAGAACGCGCACGTGGATTTCTACCAAACGACGTGCTAAGCATGCCGATGCTGCTCTTTTTAGCACCCGCGCATGTATTTGTGCGAAAACGCGTTTTAAGCACGCACATGCATCTTTTGGTAGACGCGGATGAAGTTTTCTGCAAAACCACAAGATGTGCATGCAAATGGTGCTTTTTGCAGAACGCGCACATAGATTTCTACCAAACGACGTGCTAAGCATGCCGATGCTGCTCTTTTTAGCACCGGCGCACGCATTTGTGCGAAAGCGCGTTTTAAGCATGCACATGCATCTTTTGGTAGACGCGGAAGAAGTTTTCTGCAAAATCACAAGATGTGCATGCAAATGGTGCTTTTTCCAGAACGCGCACGTGGATTTCTACCAAACGACGTGCTAAGCATGCCGATGCTGCTCTTTTTAGCACCCGCGCACGCATTTGTGCGAAAACGCGTTTTAAGCATGCACATGCATCTTTTGGTAGACGCGGATGACGTTTTCTGCAAAACCACAAGATGTGCATGCAAATGGTGCTTTTTGCAGAACGCGCACGTGGATTTCTACCAAACGACGTGCTAAGAATGCCGATGCTGCTCTTTTTAGCACCCGCGCACGCATTTGTGCGAAAACGCGTTTTAAGCATGCACATGCATCTTTTGGTAGACGCGGATGAAGTTTTCTGCAAAACCACAAGATGTGCATGCAAATGGTGCTTTTTGCAGAACGCGCACGTGGATTTCTACCAAACGACGTGCTAAGCATGCCGATGCTGCTCTTTTTAGCACCCGCGCACGGATTTGTGCGAAAACGCGTTTTAAGCATGCACATGCATCTTTTGGTAGACGCGGATGAAGTTTTCTGCAAAACCACAAGATGTGCATGCAAATGGTGCTTTTTGCAGAACGCGCTCGTGGATTTCTACCAAACGACGTGCTAAGCATGCCGATGCTGCTCTTTTTAGCACCCGCGCACGCATTTGTGCGAAAACGCGTTTTAAGCATGCACATGCAACTTTTGGTAGACGCGGATGAAGTTTTCTGCAAAACCACAAGATGTGCATGCAAATGGTGCTTTTTGCAGAACGCGCACGTGGATTTCTACCAAACGACGTGCTAAGCATGCCGATGCTGCTCTTTTTAGCACCCGCGCACGCATTTGTGCGAAAACGCGTTTTAAGCATGCACATGCAACTTTTGGTAGACGCGGATGAAGTTTTCTGCAAAACCACAAGATGTGCATGCAAATGGTGCTTTTTGCAGAACGCGCACGTGGATTTCTACCAAACGACGTGCTAAGCATGCCGATGCTGCTCTTTTTAGCACCCGCGCACGCATTTGTGCGAAAACGCGTTTTAAGCATGCACATGCATCTTTTGGTAGACGCGGATGAAGTTTTCTGCAAAACCACAAGATGTGCATGCAAATGGTGCTTTTTGCAGAACGCGCACGTGCATTTCTACCAAACGACGTGCTAAGCATGCCGATGCTGCTCTTTTTAGCACCCGCGCACGGATTTGTGCGAAAACGCGTTTTAAGCATGCACATGCATCTTTTGGTAGACGCGGATGAAGTTTTCTGCAAAACCACAAGATGTGCATGCAAATGGTGCTTTTGGCAGAACGCGCACGTGGATTTCTACCAAACGACGTGCTAAGCATGCCGATGCTGCTCTTTTTAGCACCCGCGCACGCATTTGTGCGAAAACGCGTTTTAAGCATGCACATGCATCTTTTGGTAGAAGCGGATGAAGTTTTCTGCAAAACCACAAGATGTGCATGCAAATGGTGCTTTTTGCAGAACGCGCACGTGGATTTCTACCAAACGACGTGCTAAGCATGCCGATGCTGCTATTTTTAGCATCCGCGCACGCATTTGTGCGAAAACGCGTTTTAAGCATGCACATGCATCTTTTGGTAGACGCGGATGAAGTTTTCTGCAAAACCACAAGATGTGCATGCAAATGGTGCTTTTTGCAGAACGCGCACGTGGATTTCTACCAAACGACGTGCTAAGCATGCCGATGCTGCTCTTTTTAACACCCGCGCACGCATTTGTGCGAAAACGCGTTTTAAGCATGCACATGCATCTTTTGGTAGACGCGGATGAAGTTTTCTGCAAAACCACAAGATGTGCATGCAAATGGTGCTTTTTGCAGAACGCGCACGTGGATTTCTACCAAACGACGTGCTAAGCTTGCCGATGCTGCTCTTTTTAGCACCCGCGCACGGATTTGTGCGAAAACGCGTTTTAAGCATGCACATGCATCTTTTGGTAGACGCGGATGAAGTTTTCTGCAAAACCACAAGATGTGCATGCAAATGGTGCTTTTTGCAGAACGCGCACGTGGATTTCTACCAAACGACGTGCTAAGAATGCCGATGCTGCTCTTTTTAGCACCCGCGCACGGATTTGTGCGAAAACGCGTTTTAAGCATGCACATGCATCTTTTGGTAGACGCGGATGAAGTTTTCTGCAAAACCACAAGATGTGCATGCAAATGGTGCTTTTTGCAGAACGCGCACATGGATTTCTACCAAACGACGTGCTAAGCATGCCGATGCTGCTCTTTTTAGCACCGGCGCACGCATTTGTGCGAAAGCGCGTTTTAAGCATGCACATGCATCTTTTGGTAGACGCGGAAGAAGTTTTCTGCAAAATCACAAGATGTGCATGCAAATGGTGCTTTTTCCAGAACGCGCACGTGGATTTCTACCAAACGACGTGCTAAGCATGCCGATGCTGCTCTTTTTAGCACCCGCGCACGCATTTGTGCGAAAACGCGTTTTAAGCATGCACATGCATCTTTTGGTAGACGCGGATGACGTTTTCTGCAAAACCACAAGATGTGCATGCAAATGGTGCTTTTTGCAGAACGCGCACGTGGATTTCTACCAAACGACGTGCTAAGAATGCCGATGCTGCTCTTTTTAGCACCCGCGCACGCATTTGTGCGAAAACGCGTTTTAAGCATGCACATGCATCTTTTGGTAGACGCGGATGAAGTTTTCTGCAAAACCACAAGATGTGCATGCAAATGGTGCTTTTTGCAGAACGCGCACGTGGATTTCTACCAAACGACGTGCTAAGCATGCCGATGCTGCTCTTTTTAGCACCCGCGCACGGATTTGTGCGAAAACGCGTTTTAAGCATGCACATGCATCTTTTGGTAGACGCGGATGAAGTTTTCTGCAAAACCACAAGATGTGCATGCAAATGGTGCTTTTGGCAGAACGCGCACGTGGATTTCTACCAAACGAAGTGCTAAGCATGCCGATGCTGGTCTTTTTAGCACCCGCGCACGCATTTGTGCGAAAACGCGTTTTAAGCATGCACATGCATCTTTTGGTAGACGCGGATGAAGTTTTCTGCAAAACCACAAGATGTGCATGCAAATGGTGCTTTTTGCAGAACGCGCACGTGGATTTCTACCAAACAACGTGCTAAGCATGCCGATGCTGCTCTTTTTAGCACCCGCGTACGCATTTGTGCGAAAACGCGTTTTAAGCATGCACATGCATCTTTTGGTAGACGCGGATGAAGTTTTCTGCAAAACCACAAGATGTGCATGCAAATGGTGCTTTTTGCAGAACGCGCACGTGGATTTCTAGCAAACGACGTGCTAAGAATGCCGATGCTGCTCTTTTTAGCACCCGCGCACGGATTTGTGCGAAAACGCGTTTTAAGCATGCACATGCATCTTTTGGTAGACGCGGATGAAGTTTTCTGCAAAACCACAAGATGTGCATGCAAATGGTGCTTTTGGCAGAACGCGCACGTGGATTTCTACCAAACGACGTGCTAAGCATGCCGATGCTGCTCTTTTTAGCACCCGCGCACGCATTTGTGCGAAAACGCGTTTTAAGCATGCACATGCATCTTTTGGTAGACGCGGATGAAGTTTTCTGCAAAACCACAAGATGTGCATGCAAATGGTGCTTTTTGCCGAACGCGCACGTGGATTTCTACCAAACAACGTGCTAAGCATGCCGATGCTGCTCTTTTTAGCACCCGCGCACGCATTTATGCGAAAACGCGTTTTAAGCATGCACATGCATCTTTTGGTAGACGCGGATGAAGTTTTCTGCAAAACCACAAGATGTGCATGCAAATGGTGCTTTTTGCAGAACGCGCACGTGGACTTCTACCAAACGACGTGCTAAGAATGCCGATGCTGCTCTTTTTAGCACCCGCGCACGGATTTGTGCGAAAACGCGTTTTAAGCATGCACATGCATCTTTTGGTAGACGCGGATGAAGTTTTCTGCAAAACCACAAGATGTGCATGCAAATGGTTCTTTTGGCAGAACGCGCACGTGGATTTCTACCAAACGACGTGCTAAGCATGCCGATGCTGCTCTTTTTAGCACCCGCGCACGCATTTGTGCGAAAACGCGTTTTAAGCATGCACATGCATCTTTTGGTAGACGCGGATGAAGTTTTCTGCAAAACCACAAGATGTGCATGCAAATGGTGCTTTTTGCAGAACGCGCACGTGGATTTCTACCAAACGACGTGCTAAGCATGCCGATGCTGCTCTTTTTAGCACCCGCGCACGGATTTGTGCGAAAACGCGTTTTAAGCATGCACATGCATCTTTTGGTAGACGCGGATGAAGTTTTCTGCAAAACCACAAGATGTGCATGCAAATGGTGCTTTTGGCAGAACGCGCACGTGGATTTCTACCAAACGACGTGCTAAGCATGCCGATGCTGCTCTTTTTAGCACCCGCGCACGCATTTGTGCGAAAACGCGTTTTAAGCATGCACATGCATCTTTTGGTAGACGCGGATGAAGTTTTCTGCAAAACCACAAGATGTGCATGCAAATGGTGCTTTTTGCAGAACGCGCACGTGGATTTCTACCAAACGACGTGCTAAGCATGCCGATGCTGCTATTTTTAGCACCCGCGCACGCATTTGTGCGAAAACGCGTTTTAAGCATGCACATGCATCTTTTGGTAGACGCGGATGAAGTTTTCTGCAAAACCACAAGATGTGCATGCAAATGGTGCTTTTTGCAGAACGCGCACGTGGATTTCTACCAAACGACGTGCTAAGCATGCCGATGCTGCTCTTTTTAGCACCCGCGCACGGATTTGTGCGAAAACGCGTTTTAAGCATGCACATGCATCTTTTGGTAGACGCGGATGAAGTTTTCTGCAAAACCACAAGATGTGCATGCAAATGGTGCTTTTGGCAGAACGCGCACGTGGATTTCTACCAAACGACGTGCTAAGCATGCCGATGCTGCTCTTTTTAGCACCCGCGCACGCATTTGTGCGAAAACGCGTTTTAAGCAAGCACATGCATCTTTTGGTAGACGCGGATGAAGTTTTCTGCAAAACCACAAGATGTGCATGCAAATGGTGCTTTTTGCAGAACGCGCTCGTGGATTTCTACCAAACGACGTGCTAAGCATGCCGATGCTGCTCTTTTTAGCACCCGCGCGCGCATTTGTGCGAAAACGCGTTTTAAGCGTGCACATGCATCTTTTGGTAGACGCGGATGAAGTTTTCTGCAAAACCACAAGATGTGCATGCAAATGGTGCTTTTTGCAGAACGCGCACGTGGATTTCTACCAAACGACGTGCTAAGCATGCCATTGCTGCTCTTTTTAGCACCTGCGCACGGATTTGTGCGAAAACGCGTTTTAAGCATGCACATGCATCTTTTGGTAGACGCGGATGAAGTTTTCTGCAAGACCACAAGATGTGCATGCAAATGGTGCTTTTGGCAGAACGCGCACGTGGATTTTTACCAAACGACGTGCTAAGCATGCCGATGCTGCTCTTTTTAGCACCCGCGCAGGCATTTGTGCGAAAACGCGTTTTAAGCATGCACATGCATCTTTTGGTAGACGCGGATGAAGTTTTCTGCAAAACCACAAGATGTGCATGCAAATGGTGCTTTTTGCAGAACGCGCTCGTGGATTTCTACCAAACGACGTGCTAAGCATGCCGATGCTGCTCTTTTTAGCACCCGCGCACGCATTTGTGCGAAAACGCGTTTTAAGCATGCACATGTATCTTTTGGTAGACGCGGATGAAGTTTTCTGCAAAACCACAAGATGTGCATGCAAATGGTGCTTTTTGCAGAACGCGCACGTGGATTTCTACCAAACGACGCGCTAAGCTTGCCGATGCTGCTCTTTTTAGCACCCGCGCACGGATTTGTGCGAAAACGCGTTTTAAGCATGCACATGCATCTTTTGGTAGACGCGGATGAAGTTTTCTGCAAAACCACAAGATGTGCATGCAAATGGTGCTTTTGGCAGAACGCGCACGTGGATTTCTACCAAACGACGTGCTAAGCATGCCGATGCTGCTCTTTTTAGCACCCGCGCACGCATTTGTGCGAAAACGCGTTTTAAGCATGCACATGCATCTTTTGGTAGACGCGGATGAAGTTTTCTGCAAAACCACAAGATGTGCATGCAAATGGTGCTTTGTGCAGAACGCGCACGTGGATTTCTACCAAACGACGTGCTAAGCATGCCGATGCTGCTCTTTTTAGCACCCGCGCACGCATTTGTGCGAAAACGCGTTTTAAGCATGCACATGCATCTTTTGGTAGACGCGGATGAAGTTTTCTGCAAAACCACAAGATGTGCATGCAAATGGTGCTTTTTGCAGAACGCGCACGTGGATTTCTACCAAACGACGTGCTAAGCATGCCGATGCTGCTCTTTTTAGCACCCGCGCACGCATTTGTGCGAAAACGCGTTTTAAGCATGCACATGCATCTTTTGGTAGACGCGGATGAAGTTTTCTGCAAGACCACAAGATGTGCATGCAAATGGTGCTTTTGGCAGAACGCGCACGTGGATTTTTACCAAACGACGTGCTAAGCATGCCGATGCTGCTCTTTTTAGCACCCGCGCAGGCATTTGTGCGAAAACGCGTTTTAAGCATGCACATGCATCTTTTGGTAGACGCGGATGAAGTTTTCTGCAAAACCACAAGATGTGCATGCAAATGGTGCTTTTTGCAGAACGCGCTCGTGGATTTCTACCAAACGACGTGCTAAGCATGCCGATGCTGCTCTTTTTAGCACCCGCGCACGCATTTGTGCGAAAACGCGTTTTAAGCATGCACATGTATCTTTTGGTAGACGCGGATGAAGTTTTCTGCAAAACCACAAGATGTGCATGCAAATGGTGCTTTTTGCAGAACGCGCACGTGGATTTCTACCAAACGACGCGCTAAGCTTGCCGATGCTGCTCTTTTTAGCACCCGCGCACGGATTTGTGCGAAAACGCGTTTTAAGCATGCACATGCATCTTTTGGTAGACGCGGATGAAGTTTTCTGCAAAACCACAAGATGTGCATGCAAATGGTGCTTTTGGCAGAACGCGCACGTGGATTTCTACCAAACGACGTGCTAAGCATGCCGATGCTGCTCTTTTTAGCACCCGCGCACGCATTTGTGCGAAAACGCGTTTTAAGCATGCACATGCATCTTTTGGTAGACGCGGATGAAGTTTTCTGCAAAACCACAAGATGTGCATGCAAATGGTGCTTTGTGCAGAACGCGCACGTGGATTTCTACCAAACGACGTGCTAAGCATGCCGATGCTGCTCTTTTTAGCACCCGCGCACGCATTTGTGCGAAAACGCGTTTTAAGCATGCACATGCATCTTTTGGTAGACGCGGATGAAGTTTTCTGCAAAACCACAAGATGTGCATGCAAATGGTGCTTTTTGCAGAACGCGCACGTGGATTTCTACCAAACGATGTGCTAAGCTTGCCGATGCTGCTCTTTTTAGCACCCGCGCACGGATTTGTGCGAAAACGCGTTTTAAGCATGCACATGCATCTTTTGGTAGACGCGGATGAAGTTTTCTGCAAAACCACAAGATGTGCATGCAAATGGTGCTTTTGGCAGAACGCGCACGTGGATTTCTACCAAACGACGTGCTAAGCATGCCGATGCTGCTCTTTTTAGCACCCGCGCACGCATTTGTGCGAAAACGCGTTTTAAGCATGCACATGCATCTTTTGGTAGACGCGGATGAAGTTTTCTGCAAAACCACAAGATGTGCATGCAAATGGTGCTTTTGGCAGAACGCGCACGTGGATTTCTACCAAACGACGTGCTAAGCATGCCGATGCTGCTCTTTTTAGCACCCGCGCACGCATTTGTGCGAAAACGCGTTTTAAGCATGCACATGCATCTTTTGGTAGACGCGGATGAAGTTTTCTGCAAAACCACAAGATGTGCATGCAAATGGTGCTTTTTGCAGAACGCGCACATAGATTTCTACCAAACGACGTGCTAAGCATGCCGATGCTGCTCTTTTTAGCACCGGCGCACGCATTTGTGCGAAAACGCGTTTTAAGCATGCACATGCATCTTTTGGTAGACGCGGATGAAGTTTTCTGCAAAACCACAAGATGTGCATGCAAATGGTGCTTTTTGCAGAACGCGCACGTAGATTTCTACCAAACGACGTGCTAAGCATGCCGATGCTGCTCTTTTTAGCACCCGCGCATGTATTTGTGCGAAAACGCGTTTTAAGCACGCACATGCATCTTTTGGTAGACGCGGATGAAGTTTTCTGCAAAACCACAAGATGTGCATGCAAATGGTGCTTTTTGCAGAACGCGCACGTGGATTTCTACCAAACGACGTGCTAAGCATGCCGATGCTGCTATTTTTAGCACCCGCGCACGCATTTGTGCGAAAACGCGTTTTAAGCATGCACATGCATCTTTTGGCAGACGCGGATGAAGTTTTCTGCAAAACCACAAGATGTGCATGCAAATGGTGCTTTTTGCAGAACGCGCACGTGGATTTCTACCAAACAACGTGCTAAGCATGCCGATGCTGCTCTTTTTAGCACCCGCGCACGCATTTGTGCGAAAACGCGTTTTAAGCATGCACATGCATCTTTTGGTAGACGCGGATAAAGTTTTCTGCAAAACCACAAGATGTGCATGCAAATGGTGCTTTTTGCAGAACGCGCACGTGGATTTCTACCAAACGACGTGCTAAGCATGCCGATGCTGCTCTTTTTAGCACCCGCGCACGGATTTGTGCGAAAACGCGTTTTAAGCATGCACATGCATCTTTTGGTAGACGCGGATGAAGTTTTCTGCAAAACCACAAGATGTGCATGCAAATGGTGCTTTTGGCAGAACGCGCACGTGGATTTCTACCAAACGACGTGCTAAGCATGCCGATGCTGCTCTTTTTAGCACCCGCGCACGCATTTGTGCGAAAACGCGTTTTAAGCATGCACATGCATCTTTTGGTAGACGCGGATGAAGTTTTCTGCAAAACCACAAGATGTGCATGCAAATGGTGCTTTTTGCAGAACGCGCTCGTGGATTTCTACCAAACGACGTGCTAAGCATGCCGATGCTGCTCTTTTTAGCACCCGCGCACGCATTTGTGCGAAAACGCGTTTTAAGCATGCACATGCAACTTTTGGTAGGCGCGGATGAAGTTTTCTGCAAAACCACAAGATGTGCATGCAAATGGTGCTTTTTGCAGAACGCGCACGTGGATTTCTACCAAACGACGTGCTAAGCATGCCGATGCTGCTCTTTTTAGCACCCGCGCACGGATTTGTGCGAAAACGCGTTTTAAGCATGCACATGCATCTTTTGGTAGACGCGGATGAAGTTTTCTGCAAAACCACAAGATGTGCATACAAATGGTGCTTTTGGCAGAACGCGCACGTGGATTTCTACCAAACGACGTGCTAAGCATGCCGATGCTGCTCTTTTTAGCACCCGCGCACGCATTTGTGCGAAAACGCGTTTTAAGCATGCACATGCATCTTTTGGTAGACGCGGATGAAGTTTTCTGCAAAACCACAAGATGTGCATGCAAATGGTGCTTTTTGCAGAACGCGCACGTGGATTTCTACCAAACGACGTGCTAAGCATGCCGATGCTGCTCTTTTTAGCACCCGCGCACGCATTTGTGCGAAAACGCGTTTTAAGCATGCACATGCATCTTTTGGTAGACGCGGATGAAGTTTTCTGCAAAACCACAAGATGTGCATGCAAATGGTGCTTTTTGCAGAACGCGCACGTGGATTTCTACCAAACGACGTGCTAAGCATGCCGATGCTGCTCTTTTTAGCACCCGCGCACGGATTTGTGCGAAAACGCGTTTTAAGCATGCACATGCATCTTTTGGTAGACGCGGATGAAGTTTTCTGCAAAACCACAAGATGTGCATGCAAATGGTGCTTTTGGCAGAACGCGCACGTGGATTTCTACCAAACGACGTGCTAAGCATGCCGATGCTGCTCTTTTTAGCACCGGCGCACGCATTTGTGCGAAAACGCGTTTTAAGCATGCACATGCATCTTTTGGTAGACGCGGATGAAGTTTTCTGCAAAACCACAAGATGTGCATGCAAATGGTGCCTT